>NW_021636761.1:0-33265 GCF_004799145.2 Neltuma alba | reverse complement strand
ATCAGAACCGAAAAAAGTTGTACCCGCAGCCCCAGAATGGTGTACTCAACAAAACATATGTACATAAAAAACATCAAGGATTTATTATTTTCATTTTCTTAGCTCATCATAGAATTTTTAACCACAATCAATTTAACAAACTAACCAAATAACCAAAACGAGATTGAACAGAGCTCTGCAAACACCTTCAAGAATCAAGCAATAATGCTGAGCTTGTTGAAATCAAGTTAATTCATACCAACCACTGTGTCAGAAAGTGAGGTTAACAATAAATTAATTGAATGTTTAAGAAACAGATATAGATCCCTTGAGCTTAGCATAGGCGTTATCTAATAGCTGAAATGGGAGGAGCTATGATAGGAAAGTTGAACAGCAAACTACCGTCAACTATATGATGCTTCCACCTCACCAGTATTCTTAGTGGTGATGGTTGCAACTCCAGATTGAGTTAAAGCTTCAAATGTAGGGACGCTGACACTTAAAATTTTTCCAGGGCTCCTAGAGAAAAGCATTTATATTAACATATGAAGAACCAAAAAGCTGCTGTAATTTCATGGAAAATCAAAACCATTCCTCCAAAATCATCTCCAATAAAATTAACCACATTTCTCTGCCACTTTTTTGTTTTTTTCCAAAGTGCCGCCTCCAGTGAAATTTTTCTTTTGAGGCAATGCTGCTTCCTTATCAGGCTTTGAATTGTAATATCCCTTCCATCATTTACTTAGCAAATATAAAGAGAGATACTGGCAACTAATATTATATACCTTTGGTAGACATATTCTACGTCATTGGCACTTATTCTAACACAAGGTTTGTATTAAGAACTTCCGTGATTCCTATGGAGAAAGAATGGGTCCCTGCATTCTGCCACCAAGTCAAGTTACGTATAATTTGAAATATAAAAACCTGTAAATGTAAAGTACAACTATTGCAACATACTGGATGCTGGTTTATCCTTTCAAACCTTCCTTCCACGCCATAGAGTGGAACCTGATTCCTATTGATTCTGTTTAGGTCAGCCTGTTGAGGACAAGAAATTTTCTTTGCAAATTACAACAATGACAACGACAAGTATAAAATGTACCAATGGAAGTTTATTCAGTTCACATATTTACGTGGTAGAAGGGCTAGAACACTGTCAAAAACTACTTCACACAATCATCCCGTGAAAGTGCAGAAAATATGGTTAGAAAAAGAAGGAAGAGATCCTACCCAAAAAGGAAGGAAAAGAGCATAATTACTAGGAATTTAATAAGCATTCATATCGCAGTTTGATTTTACCAACCTCCCGAAAGTTCCACAATTGATTATGCAGGCAACTCCAAAATGGTGAAGAGCAAAAGTTTGGCTGTCCATTGAAAGCTTCATAACTGACACCAATTTTGTTACATTCAAGACCATCTAAGGTAAACCTCACTCTCTCTAGCAGCATCCATGCAGAAAAGTTTCTCCCCAAATCCTGTGGTTGACCAGGGCCTCCCTGCCATCAAAGAAAACATGGAAAAAAAAAAAATTCTACTGTTTGATTGGTTTCCAATATATTGCTTATGGCTGTTAAATCAATAAATGTCATTTATGGTTATATCAGTGAAACAAGCATACCTGCCTTGGAACAACAAGATAGAAATCCTCAAAAGAAGGTATATTTGTGTATCCCACAAAATCTCCAATAAGATTAACCCTCAAAAAGTTACCATCAGATGTCACTGTTCTATTCTCAGGACCCACAACCACTTCCTGCAGACCAAAATATAAACAGATAAAATATCTACTAAATGCAAAGAAATCCAGAAGGAAAGGGAAGTTTAGAAAACCAAAACAAAATGGCAAAACAGCCATCTTATCTCAAGACAAACAAGCAATCAGAACTATGACAAAAATGAATTAGAAAGCAACAATTAAAGGAATCAAATAGCCCGTAAAGTCGCGTCAACATAACAAGCCAGATAACTCCATGGGTAGTATTGATTTCATCCTATCAGTTATTCAACCTAAGGAAATATATAGAAATTACATTGCTCATCAAAAGATTGTCCCCTGTGGTAAAGAAACCCAGAATGATGACATGGAATACAAATGCCTGACACAAGGTGATTGATATATCATTAAACTACTATATTATTCAGAGAAACGAATAATTACGTACCGAAACTTTTGTTCCAGTCTTCACCTGTATCAGAACACTAAATCCCAATGTCCGGCGCCCAATGCTGAAAACATGAACCTGAATTGCAAGCAAGAAATAAGTTGAGGAAGAGAGATGGTGTATGCTATTTATTCATCGACATTTACGGATCAACTAAACCACCGAAAAATCGCAATTGGATATAAAGAGATGGGAGAAGCTTGCCATTCGCCCGGAAAACGCACGCAATGTGCAGTGTTGGCCTTTCCTTTTGTCAGTTTGTCAACTAGTCATGTCAATATCATCAAGCCCTGTTACTTCCAGGCCTCCATCTAGCCTCAAAATTTATGATAATAACATCAAAGCACTTACAAAAGTTTCCACATGATGAAGGCATCCGACGTTGAGGCCCACATGGGCAGCAAATGGGCTAAATAAATTGGGGAAAAAAAAAGCAGGAGAGATGTTACACACAAATTGAAAGGCATGACCAAATAAAGAAATCTGGCATTTTGTTTTAAGCAGCCAAATAACTCGTTCATATGCAAAATTAATACTCAGGGTACACGCTTTGTTCATAGCCTTAAAGCAAATCCAACATGATAGAAAAAATGTCACCTGAGTTTTCTCGATAACATGACCCTCATCGTCTCGCAGCCTACAAAACAAACAAAAACTTATCAGTGAAAACCATATGGCAGCACACTGTGAGGCTAGGATAAATCTCTGATTAAAATAGTAATCAAACATGGCTTGCCTCGCGCATATCTTTACAACTTCTTCACCAGCATCTGGCTCACACTTCCGCGTCTTAACATAATACTCCTCTGGTTTATATGGAACATCCTGTTAAAATGTCGTGTTACAAATTTAGCGCACCAAAAATTACAGGTATCAGGGGACACGATTGTCATGCAGCAAAAGCCAATAAGAAGGACTGAGTTACTTTTTCTTTTTCTTTTTTGTTTTTTTGTTTTTGGGTGAACTAAAGGTTACTAGTTAGGAAAAACGTGAAATGAAAATTCCCATACCCGTATATATGTTAATTCATACAAAGCATAAGCAGCAGATTTGTTGACTGTTATGACTGGTGGTATTCGCAATGTCTGCACCTTGTTAGTTGAATTTTCCTCCACCTCTACAATTTCCGCAACAATTGAGGCTTCTCCTCCACTCTAGCATTGAAAAGACAAATGCCCATTAAGGAAAAAATAAACAAAAGTACCCAACAGAGTTAAAAGAGGCAACTTCAGGATTGATTTGCTTGACCATGATTACATCCAGCACTACAAAAGTAATGATCATAACACTTGTCATTTAGGTGTGCCCAAATATAAAGTATTTCTTACAGAGGAAGATTAGAGATAGAGATAACGTGAACCCTTGGCGTTCTGTTTCATCCAAGTACATTATGCTCTTTCTGCCAAATTTACGTTATACAATTTCTTTTTCTTCTTTTTTTTTCCGCGGGGGCCGGGGAAATCAAAAGGGGTGGAGGAAAAATGTATTTCCGCACAAAACTACATGTGAAACTCGCAGAAACCCCTGGGAAGTCACGGGGAGAAAGGGAGTTCAAAGAAGTGAGTGAAGATTACCGAGCCACTTGGAACAGCCATGTTCACAACGATTTTCATAGTGCAGTTGAGATCGTCGGAGTTGGAGTTTTTCTCACACTTCTCGAGCCTTGATTTAGAAATAATTTGAACTCCAGCAACATCTAGCGGATTCAGATAATTAAGTAACCAAAGGGCTAAGAAGATGATCGTGGTCCTCTGCACTTCCATTTTCTTGCTCGAAATTTCAAATCATTAGGGGTTCTTCTGTAATGAGCAATGAAGATTGCTTAATTGTTTAGCACATGTTGAAAATGGATGGAAAGAATGAGTGTGGATCGAAAAATCGTTTATTTTGGCCTTACAACGCAAGTGCATGACTGCTGTCGTGGGCGGTTATAGCATGGTTGAAGAAGACGGTTTTGAATTTGATGAGAACAACTGAACTGCGTCTTACCCGAAGTCTAAAACGCATCGTTGCGTCGTTTTTTTCGTTTCCCCCCCTCCATTTAGAAGGTTTTTAATAAAAACTAGGAAATATTGCGTAGTAGTACAAACTACAAGTCAAGAAAAAGACCTATTGGGTATCACGAATTTACTAAAATATTTTAAATTCTTGAAGACTTCGTTATAATTAATTTCTCTCATAAAATGTCATATATTAATGGCGACAGATCGGTCATGGCCGGCAATAAAAGTAATTTTTAATGAATTTTTTATTAAAATATTAATATTTTAGAGTATTTATGAGTAAATCTTTAATGTTAATATTTTTTTATATTTGTTTTGGGAAAAAATTTATGTCATTTTGTATTACAAGTGAAGAACTTTTAAAATTTATAAACCTAGCTTTGAAATTTTTAACATAATAGGATAAATAAATAAATAGTAGGTAGGTTCACTTTTAAATTTAAAAAGTTGACTTGTATAAAATATAAAGAACTAATACGAAAATTATATGAATTTGAATTGTAAATATCAAGGATTTACTTGTAAATTTGGGATGTTTTCAATTTACAAGTATTAAAAGTATTAATAGTTTGACTAGTCAGCATATATGAATGAGTTAAATTAGTTTGAAAAAAACCGATAATTATAAACACGTTAAAGTAATTTAGTGATTTTTTTATCTTGTTGTATTAGTCAATTAACCGGGGTTTTATATTAAATATAGAATATAATAATATCAAATAATAAGATGAATCAAGCGTCTATCCTTCGCATGTTTTAAACAGTCAAAGGGAAAAAAAATGCCAATAGATGTGTGGAGGCTTTGAGTGGAGCATGCATGAAACTCCAATTAATCAAATGCAAACTGAATCATTTAAAATTAAACTATTTTAAACATATCTTGTTTTGAAAGTAGTTAGTCTATTTAAAATAACTGTTTTTATAATTTTCAAAACAAAACTTTTTTTCATATGTATATTGTTTATAGCACAAAAATCACTTCTCCATAAATAATCTAAACCAGCGGCAAGTTAAACTTTGAAACGGACTCTCAAAACATGTTCTGCCCATTAAGTTGTAATCAAATCTGGAGGTGTTTGGAATTTTGGATAAATGAGCTTTCTTTTTTCTTTTTTAACTTTCACGCTTAGTGGATTCTATTAAAATTCTATTAAAATTTTAATAAACTCATGACGTCTTTGAGGTATTTTGGGAAAAAAAAATAATTCTTATTCTTCTATTATCAAATTTGTGTCAACTTTTTATATAATATTTATATACAGATTAGTTGTGGGTTATGAAATTTACCCTTAGTGAGCTGACACAACGCGAGATACGAAACTCTCATATAATTTTAATTAAAAAAATATTTTTTCTTTTTTCAATTAATTATATGTATTATTTCATTTGAGAAGTATGTGAAACAATATTAAAAAGCATATTAATTTTCCAGTTTTATACATATATAGAGACCACATAATTGATGAGTAACAACAATACAATATAAATTAAGGAGAATTACAATAAATCCCAAAAAAAGAATTAAGGAAAAATCATATTGAAGGTACCTGTATTTTTTTATTTTTAATTTGATATTCATGTATTTTTTTCTTAATTAAATCATTTAATTTTGTTCTTTTTGCAATATTAGTTTTTATAACTTTGCTCTGTTAGAATCTATAATCTTTGTGTAAGGATCAATAATGTTAATAGAGCAGAATTAAAGATTTAATTGAGAGGAAAAAACATATAGGTACTAAATTAAAAATTGAGAAAAAGCATAGGTACCTCCAAAACAATTTTTTTAAAGATTTAATTACTCTAAAGTCTATTGATAACTGAAGAGCATGCAGCAAAAAGTTTTAGGATAAGGAATATCAACATCTGTTGGTCACTTCTCATTGTGATTTTTTGATAATCAAATTTCTTTTTTTTTTCTTTTTTTGAATCCAATGATAAGTTTTCTTGTAAATTATGGACGATGGTGGTCTAATTGCGAGGCATTGATAACTAAACTATTATATTTAAGATTTGAATGTACATTATCACGTGGATTGAAGAAAATATATTACTCCGGTTTTTAATATAAGAGCTATTTTTTTTAATTTGGTTTTAAATATAAGACCCCAATTCACTCTGTCTCTCATATTAGTCTTTTTTTTTAAGGTAGTCTTCGTAGTTCTAACCAATATATATGATTAATAAGGATATTCTAAAAAAGATAACACTTGTTTATCACAAATAGCTAATTTAACAAGTTTGTTGAATTTACTTAAATTAATTAACTGATTGTTATATTAAAAAGTGGAGGTAATATTATCACCGCTTCTTAATATAAGACCTTATTTGATTTTTATTTTGGTCCTAGATATAAGATCCAATCTACTTTGTTTTTCATATTATACGTCTTTTTTCAAAGTAGTCCTTTTAACAATGATAGTTATAGCCAATACACTTGATTAGTAAGGATATTTTAGGAAAGACAATACCTATTTATGATAAATAACTAACTCAACTTATTTTTTTAATTTCTTTAAATTAGTCAATTAGTTTTTATAGTTAGAATAAGAGGTAGTATGAGGGTTGGTTATGAGATGCGGTTTTGGTGCAGAGAGAATGCGGAAGATTACAAGAGACTGGCTTCAAGCCTCTGCTCGATCCCCTAGATGTAGATACACCCATATACATGGATAAGCCAAATGAGACCTGGAGATATTTAAGACCTCTTAAAATAATTATCATTCTTAATATAAGAATTAATTTAATTTTAAATTTAATATTTTTTTATTCTAAATATAAGAGTCTTATATTTAGAACCGAAAGAGTATTAAATATAATATTTCAATTTATATTTGTTTTCCATATGTATTCATTTTTTTCCTAAAGCAGTCATTATAATAGTTACACATGTTAAATATTCTATCAAATAGTAGTTATAATTAATACACATAGTTAGGAATGATATTTTAGAAAAAATAATACGAGTACTTATTTATTTCAAATAACTAACTCAACAAACTTTCTTAATACACTCAAATTAATCTTTAAATTTTTACTCTTCCAGTCCTTAATATAGGACTTAATTATTGAGTTGATTTTGATCTTAGAGAGGAAAGATATTAAGAAAGATGATTATAATATTTAAAAAAAATCATATTTTTTATAATTAGCTAATTCATCTAATTTTTTTAATATAATCAAATTAGTTAAATATATTTTATATTAAAAATGGAGCGAATATATTAAGAAATGGACGTGATACTTTGTACCCTCCAGAAAAAGTATTGTCACACATGTTTATTCCATACAATATAAAAAATGCGCTTTTTTTAAAAAATAAAAATAAAAAGTTAGTCTAAAAGTGCACCTAGTCTGGTAGTGTACTAGTACCAGTGTTGTTGTGATTTGTGAACACCAGGCCTTAAAGAAAAAGAAAATTTGAAAGTGGGAGGGAATTCGAACTGGGTGGGAGAATTTGTGGGAGGTTTTAGTGAAAAATTTACAATCTTGCCGTACGAAATCAGTCCCAATACTTGTTATTTTAATAAACACTAAACTTATGAGATTTAGGTTATCCATACCTCATTTAAATAGTTAAATTTAATTTTTTATTTTTATTTATTTAAAATAATTATTTTAATATATATAGAATCTAAAATAAAAATAATTTCTCAATATTTTTTAAAAATAATTAATTAAAAATTTTAAATCTAAATTGTTTAAATTAGATATAAATAATTTAAATTCAATGACAGCAGACAACAAACCCTGAAACTGGTTGTTTGTGGTACACAGACAAAACCATAGGTCCCAATCGTTGACTGTGATTGATGGTCTCAGACCCAAATGACTTAAATTCTTTCTTTCTTTCATTTTTTTGCGATAAAAGTAAATTTTTTTGAAGAAGAAAATAATAATTGAATGCACGCGGATCAGTGTGCCCCTTGGTTCATAAGGGGCCTCGGCTCCGTGTAATGACCGCACTGTTTGCTTACACAAAAAGCCATCCTCCCCGCCTCTTTTCTTCCTTCCAGAGTTTCCCTCCAACTCCTCTCTCTCTCTCTCTTCCCTCCTGGTTCTCTCTTTAATGTTGAAGTAACTACTGGCACCCTATTCCATTTGCTTCTTAGAAGAAATGGGTAAGGTATCAAAATGGTTTCGTGGTTTTCTCAGTCTTAAAAAGCCTGATTCCTCATCTCCCACTCCCACCACCTCAGCTCCAAAACCCCCCAAAGAGAAACGCAGATGGAGCTTCGTCAAATCTTACAGAGAACACGATAACCTCCCTACCACCACCGCTGTTAAAACCGGCATTCATAATAATGATAATCATTCGATCACCGTGGCTGCAGCTCCTGCACTCAGACTTCGTAGCGGCGGCAGATGCGTCCAAGCCACGGCGCAAAGCACCGCTAACCGTGAAGAATGGGCAGCCGTTAAGATTCAAGCCGCTTTTCGTGGATGTTTGGTTAGTGGTCTTATTTATATTTAATGCTAATAGTTCCGTAGTCTTTATTTCTTTTTGCAGTTACTGCCGTGTGAACGCAAAATCCGTTGAATTTCCGGGTCTGACCATTGTATCACTTGTTTCGAGTCACAGTTACCAAGACCGTTTTGTGTGTATCGAGAACGCATTTTGTTTTTAATTCCATTTTGATCTTGAACAAGCATTTATTGATTTGGAGATGCAGATGGAAGAGCACGTTGTTTATTTTTTATTAAGAGGGGGGCGGGAGAAGCGAATGAACTAGGATTCCTACTGCGAGCTGTAGTAAGGAAGATATGGAAATTCCTGGAACAGATTTTTTTCATTCAGTCTGCTTCGAAGCTGATAGGACAGCTTTGCAGATTGGTCTATTTGCAAGATGATGTTTTTATTCATTTGGTTTTTGTGAAGATTCCACTTATTGCACAGTGAGCTGAGCTGTTCTCTAGTGTCGTTTTACTCAGAATTGATAGCCTGAAAAGTTTTGCTTCAAAATATGGCTTTCACCGTTACCTTTTCCACACTTAACTCTGAACCATCCATTACGAGCTAGTGGCAATAACATTGGCCTTCGGTTTTAATCCTTTGGATTTGGGAATTATTGGGAGAGTGGGGCCAGCTACGGGAGTAAAAAGGAGCTCCCATATGCTGATCGGTATAATCGAGGGACCCGCATGACTTTTCCAAGATAAAAGCTGGGCTGTTTAACTTTAGCAACCAATGAAGATTGAGTACTTTTAATATTTCTTTTCTTTTTTCTTTTTGTCCAAATGCCGCAAAAGCGTCTCACTGACACAGGACTTTCCTTAACTGCAAAATAGAAGTTCAGTCATTTTGGCGCCTGTTTACCTTCGAATTTTCTCGTTGCTTCCGTGCTGTTCTTTTACCTGGCGCGAATCTGAAAACTCTTCAAATGAATGAAACGGCTTGGTCCGGGAACCGTCATGTCTCCCCCTTATAATGTAAATCCATCTTTGCGCTTATCTCTCCTTTAACCCATCAACCCATTCAAAACTCGTAATCAAATCAGACAGAGGGACTGGTTATAGCTTCGTGCCGTCTTGCAGTTGGCTTAGTCTTATTGGGCTTTGTTATTGTTGTCTTGACATTTACTAAAGATAAAATCTTGTTTTCTGTCATAAAGTGCGCCGAGTGCTCTGATTTTTATTTATTTGTCAGAAAGAGATTTCGCCTTTCAATGTGAAACTCAATGTGCAAATTTGGTAGGCAAGGAGAGCCCTGCGAGCGTTAAAAGGATTGGTCAAGCTGCAGGCGCTGGTGAGGGGTCAGGTGGCGAGGAAGCGGACGGCTGAGCGGCTGCAAAAAATGCAATTACACTTGCGAGCTCAGACTCGAGTTCGGGCGGGGCGGCTTAGTTCATCTTTGATGGCCATGTCATCAAATGTCCACCTCCATGTAAATAATTGTTGGGCCCTCCATTAATTTTCCTGTCCACTCAATTATGCTTTTACTATATGTAATTTCATGCTGCTGGAAAACATGAGTTGATGATATAGGAATCCATTTTCATAAATTATAAATTTGTAATATAGTGTCTGATATAATTAGTCCATTTTTGAGCCAAGATATTTGTGTCTAAACTGTTCTATTTGTTAATACTCTTAGTCTCATCTCATTGACTAGTCAAGTATCAAGACATCACACGGCTAGGTTTTCACGTTCTTGATACGATTGCTATTTAATTCCAGCATTTCTTCTGTTCCCAGGATCCGGCAACACCTGACAAAGTTGAAAACCCCATCAGATCCAAGAGCATGAAATATGATCAGTCGTCAATACTCAAGGTATTGTTCTTGCATTTAGGGATGCGGTTCATTTTGTCATTTAACGTGTCTACTCATGAAAGCATTTATGTAACTGTGAAGAGATAATTCTAAATCCTATGTCCAGATCAGTGGCAATAAGGAGAAATGTTGGAAGACAACAGACAGTTGGGTAGATGAGAAATCATGGAATCGACAAAGATCGTCCGTAAGAATCTGTGTGAACGATGAAAGAAATGTAAGGATCCTGGAAATGGATTCTGAAAAAAGAAACTTGGCATCAAAACGCAGAGCCAGAAACCTCTTCCACTCCGCTAATCTAGCTTTAGTTTCTGATCCTTATAGTCAGAATTTGATCGCCACAAAGAACTCAACAATTCATCATTCCGGTCCAATCCATCGTGAAATTCACCAATCTTACAGTCCACCAGAAGGGCATGAAGTTGATGAGACCCCATTCTGCACAGCAAACAATAGTCCTCCTTTTTTTTCTGGGTCCTCTAGGGATGGTAGCTCTAAAAGAAGCCCTTTTACTCCTACTAAGAGTGATGGTTCAAGGAGTTATGTAAGTGCTTATTCTGACTGCCCTAATTATATGGCTTACACCGAATCTTCTAAGGCAAAGGTCAGATCTCTCAGTGCTCCAAAACAGAGGACAAGGTATGAGAGGTCTGGTTCGTCTAATAGGTACTCAATGAACGGATTTGGCGAGTCAAGATTGTCTGCACAAAGGGCATCTGCTTTGCATGCAAGCTTCACTAGCAAAGCCTATCCCGGTTCTGGTCGTTTGGACAAGTTTGGTTTGCCTATGGGTCATAGATACTGAGAATGTTGGTGTGAAAGTGTTTTGGACTTTGGTCTGATTGTGGAGCATAGCGTATGAACTTGCTAACAAGTTTTACTAAGTTAGGTGATAATTGATAACCATTCCTGTTACGGCCTGCTTACTTAAGATAGCTGTGATCATATATAATGCATATGACTTCCATGATGTTCATGGATTTATGTCGGTGACCTCTCCCCAGTTTCTAAAATGTGATGCTGATTGGTCTGCTAATATATATGTATATCAGTTGAACTTCCATGAACTTTTTTGACATTCGCATCTTCATCTCATTGATTGAGTCGAAAGCTTGTAATTTGACAATCTTCTCTGGGCTGATGTTGTAATTTGATAATTGGGGGTTACGTTTACATAATTTATAATCATTTGAGGCATCCAAATTGATTTATTTATTTTTATTCAAAAACCAAAATTCAAAAGTTGCAAAAATGAAAAGATGAATGGCTTTAACAAATGTCAATTATAAGTTAGCGCTTTCAAAAGTTGTCTGTAATGTTAGAATTCAAATACAAAGATGTAAGCCATTGTGTTGGATGATCGTTGCTGCTAAATCTAGAACTGGCTAGACAATCGGTATCTTGCTACTTTTTGGTACCGCTTTGTTATGTGGTTTTCTTTCTTATCTATTCTTTTTCATGCTTAGTAATTCGTGTTGTTCTTTATGTTCTTGTGCCTTCCAGTAACGAAAATTTAAAATAGAGATAAGAGCATTTACAGCAGCAAGGTGTCGTGGTGTAGTTGGTTATCACGTCAGTCTAACACACTGAAGGTCTCCGGTTCGAGTCCGGGCGACGCCAATGGAGGCTATTGTGATTTTTTGGCGTTTTGACAATTCAAATCGAATGCTTGTTCTGCAGGAGGCTGCAGCCTGCAAAGTGCAAACACGGTCAATACTCAATAGTAATTCATAGTTTGCTTTTATGGTCGCCGACTCGCTGCCCCTATAAGTTTTCATTTTGCAAGTTCGACCACCGTGAAGTAAGTTTTTCCTTCCTATTTATTCGTTAAACGTACAAGCGCGTAACCCGAGCGACCAATATAAGATTTTTTATTCCAGTTTTTACTATTAAGGGAGTGTTTAGGTAAAATAAAAATCATAGTTTTAAAAGTGATTTTGAAACATACAAGATAAATATGTAATAAAAATTATCTTAATTTGTATGAAAACATTTTTAAAAAGTGCTTATGAGGTTACCAAACACCCCTTAAAACTAATATATATAGGTCCTGTGATGAGTTGTGCATGTTTATCAGTATTTTTTTTATATAGCATTAATATAATTTCTTGTTCTTAAAAATTGGGTCTATCTAATTTTAGTCTCTTAAATTTCAAACTCATGATTTTAGTTCCTAAAATTTAGTCTATTTTTAAATATTGGTGTAATTGTTTTAAAATCTACTGTAATGTCATAAATAATATTAAACTAGTGGTGCAGACTTACCAGATGATAACTAATTGAATTTTATGAGAATAACAAAAAAGGAAAAAGTAGCTCCTCAAAAGGAAGCTACTTAACCACCATTTTTTCTTTATTACGATTGTTTCAATAACGGTTTACTCCATCATATTTTATTATCCACACAAGATCTAGTTAACTACTATCTGTTGAGTCTACTTCACTACTTTTAACGAATAACGATATTAATGACACTTCTACAAATGTTAACATTGTCGTATCTTCAGGAACTAACATTTTAAAATGAGCTAAATTCTAATAATTAAAATTATAAGTTTGAAATTTGAGGGAACAAAACCAAAATGCGTCAAAATTTGAGAGACTAAAATTATACTAACCCCTTTATAATTAAAAATAAAAAAGTAGGGTATTTCTTAAAAACATTTTCAAATATAACAGGACATTTTAATAGATAAATTGTTAATTTGTGGCAAAAAGGATAAATTGTTGATTCAAAAATATTTTTCGAAATCTCAACATCCATACATTGTTTTTTGCATCCAAGTACGAAAGACCAATAAAAAATTGGAAATAATTTTTTGTATTTTTATTATTGAATTTATCAATTAAAATTCATGATTAGTACCTACATACATTTTATAATAAAATAACTAATATAACTATGCATTTATATTTAAATGTGGTAATAAAAAATAATTGGTTGAAAATTTGAAATTTAAGGCGAACAAGGGAAATAGTTTATCCAAAAATTAGAAGTAAAAAAGAAAAATTACAATGACAACTAAAAGTAGATGCCATTTACTCCTTTGATATATTGTTTTATTATTACTGAGATTTTTTAATAATGATGTTTTCTATTTAAGATTTTATAACAATTTTTTCAACCCCCAAAAAAAGGCAATGTGAAAAATGTTGCCAATTTCGTTGATTCCCATCTACCCCTTATCATGATAATAACGATAATGAACTTTTTTATCCCCAGTGATTAACAGTAACTCAGTAAGCTGAAACTTGGTGCTCGTGATGGTTCATGAAAATCCCACGGACGAGCCGTCACAATCGCAATTGCAAGCAACAAGCAAAAAAGGGAGAAACTTTCGCTGTTTTCGCATTAGAGCCATCGGATTCGGGTCCGGGTCTAACTCGGTCGCCTCCCAACCAATTCACCGTCTCAACCCTTGAAGTTGAGTTTGTGTCCCAGTATTCATACGATTTGTCATCCTCGATTTCGCGTCAAGCGCTTGATCCCCTCAACATTTTAGATACTCTCTGATTTTATCTTCTAGGCCGAACCCAGTCAAGAATCAAGACGAGCAGTTCCAATTTCGAGTCAGCTTTGATTTGAAGCTTATCTTTTCGCCCTGCTTAAAGGGAATACGCAAGATATGGCGACGACTAGGTCATCGAATCCTTCCTCCGATGACATAATCGATTCGACGCCATTCATAGCAAATTCAGGCGGTTCTTCCGACGAATTCAATTCTGGCCGGCGATTTGTTCGCAGGCAGAGCCTGCGCCAAGCGGCTCGGTTCCTGAGGCAGGCCAGTGGGCGTAGGATGATGCGCGAGCCATCGATGCTGGTCAGAGAGACTGCAGCTGAGCAATTGGAGGAGAGACAGGGCGATTGGGCTTATTCTAAACCCGTTGTGATCCTTGATATTATTTGGAACTTCGTCTTTGTTGTTGTGGCTGCTACGATTTTAATTTTGAGTCGAAGCGAGTCGCCGAGCATGCCTTTGAGGTTGTGGATTGTGGGCTACGCTCTGCAATGTATCCTTCACGTGTTCTGCGTTTGCGTTGAATATAGGAGACGGAGGCGGCTCCGGCGGCGCCAGTTTACACCATCCTTGGATGCAGCGCATGGAAGGACGGGCAGCGGTGGGAATCTGAGTCTGGGTTCGAGAGATGGTTCTGGGCACTATGTGGCATTGGCGCAATTCAACGAGGAAGAGGGTACAAGGTGAATTTGTGCTCCATCTTTTTTAATTTTGGTGAATAATTTCTTCTCTGGCACTTTTAGTACCTGTATAAATCAATTGTGAGCGATAATTAAATCTGCCTTCTTTGACCCCCAAAAAAAAAAAAAAATCTGCCTTGTGATAATAACTTGAATTGTATTCAAATTTAGTTGTTGCCCAGAATTTGAATGCACTAGAGTCTTATTATACCAAACTAAAAACACTCGTAAACACGAGTATTAAGTGACCTTTGGTTCTGTTAAGTTGCCTGCAAAAGGGACCAGTGTCTATATATACCTGATTTAAATTATTAAGGAAAAAGACTTTCATAGTACATTTGCTCAAGGACTATCCGCTTCTGAAATCTGTAGTAACCTTCAAGTCGTAGCTCATTTTTTTTAATTCTGTGCATATCGTAGCATTATTTTTTTTTTAATATGTTGACACAATACCTCTAATATTTTTAAGCTTCAGACAAGGACAAGAAAAACGTATCATTTAAATCTGTGACCTATCATCCATTTGGACCCTTGTAGTTATCCTTTTCTTAAGAAAACTTGGGGAAAAATAATGCTTTTTTACGTTTGTCTTTTCTTCCTTGCAGTGTAGCAAAGCATTTGGAGTCAGCAAACACAATGTTTTCATTTATCTGGTGGATCATCGGATTTTACTGGGTATCAGCTGGTGGTCAATCTTTAGTCCTCGATTCTCCATTTTTATACTGGTCTGTGCTCTCTATCAAGCGATTTGTTCATTTATATAATTATGAATTATTGGACTTTTATTACTTAATTGAGTTGCCTTTTAGCTAATTTTCTGTTCTTTTTGTTGAATTTTACCTTGGACAAAATCAACTCACTTTGCAGGTTATGTATAGCTTTCCTGGGTTTCGATGTTTTCTTCGTTGTATTCTGTGTTGCGCTGGCATTCATCATTGGTATTGCTGTATGCTGCTGTCTTCCATGTATTATTGCACTTCTATATGCCGTTGCAGACCAGGTAATCTGGGGCATTGCTTGTTTTTCACTCTTGTTATTGAGTTAGTATGGCCTTATGAATCTCTTGCATCCAAATTCTAATATGGCTACTCCAACTTATGCGACCTTAGGTTTACACAAATATGTATTAATAGAGTATTCAAAACATTGCTAAGTTGTTACGGTTGTAATGAAGTTCATACATGGTTTTGAAGATAAAGTAACTCTTTTTAAGTTACCGGCTTTCATGCTCAGGCCCTTGCTTCTTCGCTTGGACCAGAAGGACTGGTCTTTGACTTGGAATTATTATCTATGAAGTTTACTTGAGGGTATTATTAGCTTTCGGGGCAAGTGTTAAATATGAACTGATTCAATTTCAGTGTGATGGCAGAGTCCGTCGTTATCTTGCACATGTTATTAGACCTTAATATTTTTGTTTTTTTGGGGCTGCAGGAAGGAGCATCAAAAGAAGACATTGAGCAATTGCCTAAGTTCAAATTCCGAAGAATTGACAATGAAGAGAAAGTTGCTGGCAGTGCACAAGAACGAGTTGGTGGAATAATGACTGAATGCGGCACTGATTCACCGAGTGAACACATTCTTTCTGAAGAGGATGCGGTATGTTGAACATTTTCCTCACTGTTGAGATTTGTCTTTGCTCCTATTTTTCTTTTTTCCTGGTTCCCTGTAGTCATCTTCATCCGTTATGCTGAAGATATCATCTAAATGTCAAATGTCAAAGGGAACTCAATGTAGCAGGCTTTCTTATAAGCTAATGAAATTATGCTATCATGATTATGTGATGCCCATCGAATTTACCTATCAAACACATGTAAGTGGAGGATACTACGTATATCCATTTTCTCTGTACGTGTTCTAGCATTCCCTTTGTCCTGCTATTGCATCATACCATCAGAAGAGATCGGCTTGATTGTTCAAACTGATGTTTTGTTCTGTCTGTTTCGTATGTCTTAATTTGAAGCTGTGGCCTATTGGGTCAACGTACATGGTTGCATTGTCCTTTGTTATCCATGGAAGTTTGAAGCGATTAATCACTTATTTGTACTTATGTTTTATTTTATTCTGATTTATTAACTGCAGGAATGCTGCATCTGTCTATCTGCTTATGATGATGGCGTTGACCTTAGAGAACTTCCTTGTGGTCACCATTTTCACTGTGCCTGTGTGGACAAGTGGCTGTACATTAATTCTACTTGTCCTCTCTGCAAGTATAACATCTTGAAGAGAATCAACCAAGAGGAAGCTTAGTGGACCCAAAAAATTTTCTAGCACTCATGTTGATGAATAGGTATATTTGTTGTCCGGGTGTATTATGCACAGCATGTTAATATACTTCAATCCAGGCCAATTTGGCATTGGCTTTGAGTTGGTGGGTGTATTGAGCTTGTTCAGTGCATTTGTGCCAGAATTATCTTGAGGCGATATGCTGTTAATGTGAATGTAGTATGTGAATACTTATCAAGTCACCCTAGTTGGCTGTATGATCTGTAAATTCACCACTGGACGTTGTTCGGTCTCATGTGCCTATGTTGAGTGTTGTTAGGTTCTTATAATAAAGACAGTAGAAAGAGAAAGGTTTGAGTGCATGTAAGAAATGACAGGCTGTTGGGCAATTTGACTGTGACTTGTGTTTTTAGTATGTGCCAAGTGCTATATAGTAAAAGCTTCTCTTGGAATATTCTAATTGGGCTTCGGAGTGAGGTAAGCCATTAGACATTGGTCAACATACTCTGGGAGAATGTAGGTAATGAAATGAGTGCATTGGGGAACAATTTCCAGGCGGGGCTTCCCGAGCATGTAACATGAAGAGGAGCGAAATGAACATCAAGGGATTGAAGATTGTGAAAGAGAGCAGCTTTTCTGAAAGAGCTTTGCAAAGCTTTAAATATGGCCTTGGGCTGCTACTCTATTAGTGTCACCACTGCATGATCGTCAGCCAGGCCATAAAGGAAGATTTTGCCAGTCTCTTCCTATAATCCCTTTGACCTCAGAAATGAGGGCACAGTCTGGATTCCTTCACTCGCTATTTGAACGCTCCGCCATGAAGCTTAGCGCTCAAACTGTTAATTTCTGTTCGGCTCTGCATGAAGCTCGCTAGAAATTGGCATTTTATAGGTCATCTTCAAACCTTGCTGCTTCATTCCAAATGTTCTCATCGGTTGGGCCTTACCCACAATTTTTCCTCCCTTTTCTATGACGGATAGGGTTTTCCTAAAATAGGTTAAAATGTTCACTTAATTTTTTTAGATAAATTCCTATTAAAAAGCAATAAATTACTCTTCTGGTCATTAATATAAGACCCAATTATTGAGTTGGTTTTGGTCTTAAATATAAGACCTATTTCTTATATTTATCAATTTTTTCTAAATTATCCATATAGATATTCCCTCAATCATAATCAAGTAAAATAGGGAAATGAGGTATTAAGAAAGATGATTATGGTGTTTTAAGAAAAATGTCACATTTCTTATAATTAACTAACTTAACTAATTTTTTTTAATCTAATCAAATTATTTAAATGGGTCTTATATTAAGAACCGGAGGAGTAATATTATTTGAGAAAGGATGTGTTTAGAAGACTAGTAATTAGTATTGTTTTTGAATAGTAAGGTGTCATGTAAACCGTCAGACTCTCACTTTCTCTCTCTGTCAGCCCATGCCCGTTATGAGCTCCCGCCTTTCTCTGATTATCTCCACGGCCCATTATTCCTATTTTCCTCCATCTGTCCAAACTCGGAGCCCCGCAGACTAGGCTCATCAAATTCCCTTTCCCCTTTTTCTTTTTGAAGATTACAAGCTTTGCTTGGATTCCGTTGTTTCCTGGCTGGCTTGCAAGCCTTGTTCAGTTTGAGCAAATGAATAAACAAAATTAATGGAAGATGAAATAAAAATATAATTATTTCTTATCAGCTCGATTAGAATGTCGCTGAATTTATATTACGTCATTTAGATGTGTAAAAATTATTGTAGTCACTCGAAAGCTAAAGCAAGCTTTCGAGTTGGGAAACTTGGCTAGAATCCACCAAAAGCATATTAGTCTATTACGGAACAATTGAAAAGGAGTGAAATGAGATTTCGACCAATAAAACTAGTGGAAGCAACAAGAGGATGATTCTTGAACTTTTGGAGTCTCTGGCCGAAAAGATGACAAAAGACAGTGATATTTTGACAATTACAAATGCCAATAGGTATCAACATATCAATACGTGTGTGCCAGAGAGAATTCAGAAAAAAATATTTCTCATGTTCCATGAAAAAATGTGTTTATCTTTTTTTAATTAAAAAAACAGAGAGAACACGTGGAATTTAAAAATGATGTATTCTTTATTAATTTTCGGAATGAGAAATTATTACAATAATATATAAAATCAAAATCATCCAAATCAAATTAATAAATTTTTTTAGTCAAAAAAATAATAATAAATTTTTGCTTAACAGTATATCCGCTAATAAATAATAGTAATTCATATTGAAGCGAGGGTACAGATGAATAAAACTCTCCCATGATTCATCTTTCTACAAAAAAAAAGAAAAAGTTTAAAACCGATCGAATAAAAGAAGGGGTAAAAAAGAAGCACAAGAAAACAAAACGAGACACGTACACAGAAGTGGACCGGAAATGGTAAGCATGCATGTGGTTGAGCTCATATTTTTCCACCGTGAAAAAAGGTTATTTCTCCAAAAGCAGTAGACCAAACTGAATTATCAAATCAGCACCCAGATTTCATCTGTCCCTCTTCCATCTTCCCAATGGGAATTCCGATCGCCGGAGAAGCAGCGGCAGCGTCATGCCTATCCTTCAACTGAATACTGAGGTTGATTATGGCGCCACCCGCGCACCCGTCTCTCCCTCGTAGCCTGTAACTCAGGCAACGAACACACGGGGGAGGTGGCGGCGGCGGCCAAATATCAGACGCTGGAATCAGACACCACCCCACTTGAGTCGGCCCCAAAATCCGCCGCTTCCGGTGTAACTGAAGGTACAGACAAGACTGCGTATCGGAGAGGAAGTGGGAATCGGCTGGCACGCGTAACACCCCTCCTTCTGCTGCTCCTTCGCCTTCCAGCCTCTCACTGTACACCTTAGGTTTCTGATCAGGCAGCTTCGTCACGGAAAAGAAATGCGAGGGCGTGGAATTCGCCGGCGTAAATATGAAGGAGGACCACCACGAGGAAAAAGAAGACGACTCGCTTATCAGACTGAGGCCTTCACATGACAAAACTCTGACCTCCAGCTCCCACATGGGATTCAGGATATTGCTCATCATATCTCTCTCTCTCTGACGCAAGAAATACAAGAACAAGACACAGAGGAGTAACAAGGAGTACATACTAGTATACTACATATCAATGAAAATGATTCGAGGTTGGAATTTTAATGCAGGAAACAACGCAAGAAACTACGTACATGAAGCAGGAACCATTGACGTGTATATAATAATTAAAAGTTGGACGTCAGGACGATGAGGTAACGTGTTGGAATAACTTTTCAATCAATGTCGTGTGAATCGAAATAAAACTCTCCTTGCATATATTTATTTCGTGTTCTAAATTATACTCTTCTGGTATTAAATATAAGACCTTTATATTTAGGACAGGAGGAGTGGTTGAAAGACACTTTATGGTCCTATTTGGTAGAGCGGTAGAAATTTCTTATAAGCATGTTTTACGTAAGTTGAGACAAAATTCCTCTTACATACTTGTCTTGAATTCCGTAAATCATTATTAAAAAACAGTTTATAAACTACTTATAAGCTGTTTTAAAGAGGTCTTGTAACAATTCCAAATAAGTTACCTAAACTTTTCCAGCTTTTCACTCTGTCTTTTCTTTTCTTCTTTTGCTTTTCAAATTGGAGATACATGCATTATCAGCGTAAAGTTACAAGTGAAATCTTTCACTCATACGATGATTTATTTTTTGGGCCAAAAGTTTACAAGATGACGGACCACTTTATTTTCTCTTAACACACATTAATTGCTATAGGTACCTTTCCATGCATCTTTTCCGGTCACCCTCTCCTTCTTAGTTATTTTATAATTTTTTCAAGGGTCCCAGGTACTGTATATTTTCCTCCCTTGTGGGGTAGGCCTTGCTTTAAATGGCATGATTGAACAAACAAAACATTAACAAATTGTTCACTCATTGTGGCGTGGAAACTGGAAAATTAGAATAAGCAGACCCAGAGAGTCAACGGCCAAAAGTTATTAGATTTAGAATACAGCTCTTGTCAGCGAAAATACACACACACAGCTCTGGAATTGGGACTTGTGATTAGTGCGTGCCTCTGCCTCCACATGCTGCTTCTTTTCCACAAAAGTCGGCAGAATGACAGTTTTGTCCAAAAGAAAGCAAGTTCCTCATAATCGTAATGGTACAAAAGTTTTTTTATATGTATATAATTATCTTTTTTTATAATTCTTCGATACCATATTTGTAAATCACTAGCTCCATCCTTCGTATAAAAGCTAATTTGACATTTAATTTGATTTTAAATATAATATTCCAACCCACTTTATTTTTCATATTTATTTATTTTTTTAAAATAGTTCTTGTAGTAGTTCTACATATTAAATGTTTCATTAAATGGTAATTCTTGCTAATACATATGATTAGTAAGGATATTTTAGAAAAGAGAACACTTATTACATGTATCTAGCTTAACAATTTTATGAATCTATTCAAATTAGTTTACTGGTTTTTTTATTAAAAACAAGAAGTAATAGTATGTTTCAAAAAAGTTCCTGGACTTACCTGTTATTTCGTTTATTTAAAATAATTTAAGTGACTTAGATTCTCTAAGTTCTCCGAGGTCACTGTGTCTCCGAGCTTAAAGAGCTGTTATAACAATATTTCAGACTACCCATCAATATGTCATTCGCAAGAGGATTATTCCATTGTTAATTTTTGAATGAAAAAAGACAGTCTAATCAATGAAAAAGCGCTTCTCCTTCGCTTTGCCTCGATTCCAACAATACGCAAGTATATGAGACGTCATAGGCCCACGTCTTAGATTTTTTTTTTTTTTTTTATCCTTTTGGGTATCACATCTGATTGCTTTTTTAACCGATTAATTAATCTTTTTTCATTTCTATTATTGGCCGCCGCACCAATCATTATTTTCTTGCCGAACAAAATTTAAATAAAATTGACATGATGAAAAACGTTTTGGGCTGAGGGATCCGTAATCAATACTCTCCCCTGTCTCTCTGATAATGTAGATTCAGTCAAACAAACTAGAAATTAACTCATTAAAGGTGTAACAAAATTATCTTTATTATAATATTTCAATGGAAAATTAACTACTCGTAATATTTAAGTTGTGCAAGGATAAAATATAGAAGCAAAAAATTGAATGCTCCAAATATTTATTAAATTACACTTATATTTTGAATCAAGAAAAACTCAGAACAAGCGACCTGTATTGTTTTTGGAAGGGAATAAATATACAATTAGTACATGCGAATGGCAATAAGTCCCCCCTCCCTTGTAGGAAGGAGGAGGAGAAGAAGATGATGACATAAAAACATTGTCTTTGGTGGTGAAAGAAATTAAAAGTTTTTTTTTTGGGGGGGGGGGACCATATCTTCCTGTCTATTTCCTAGAAATTGTTAGATCATTTGATGGATATGTTTAAGAATTAAGCAATATAGGCCCATACATTGCATTGACTGATTGACTCTTCAAGTGACACACATTGTTCGTGGTATTTAAAATGTTACAACTTATAAATTTTTTAATATTATCGAATATTGAAAAAGTAATTGTGTGAGTAAACAGGAACAGCATATTTCTCTGCTTTTTTTTTTTCCCCTTTTCCTAGTGAAAAGGACAGATACTAATAATTTGAAGTTGCAAAAGTGGACTCAAGGTAACAACCTTCTCACAAGAAAATTTTTATTCTGGTATACTATTAGGCGGTTTCTAAGCATTTTCTTATTGCTGGACCATTTTCTTATTCTATCATATAAAGCATTCATTGATCAAAAGATCACTGTTTCCATAAACGTTTTTTGAATTTTAATTAATAATAATCAGTTGATTTGCACGTACTGCACTCCCATTCAAAAATGAGTTGCATGCATAATAACAAAAGATTTTATATTTAAATTTTGTATGTGAATTATCTGCTTTTTTAAATAATTGTATAAATATTTATTAATAAATAAATAATTATACTAGATTTTTGGGGCGAGTGTTAGGTTGCATACCGATACAATATTAGTTAATAATAATAATAATAATAATAATAATAATAATAATAATGAGAAGTAGAACAGAGAACCTACCTTCAGCGTGGGGGGCGTGTTTTTGTGGTCTTCATTCATGTTCAAAATTCATTGTATTTTGCCATTTTGATTCATATTGGCTGGCTAGTGTTGGAAAATTTAATGAATGAGCTCACAAACATTGGAATACTTTTCAATTGAATCTGTTCAATGTTCAGTCATCCGCTTCTTTCTTTTTCATTTTCCCCCTTGAATCATCCTTTTCATTCAGAAATGCTCCTCCCCTCCTCTAGTATGTAACATTCATTTTCTTATATATATATATATATATATATATTGGTGTTCTATATAAGTAATACTTTGTACTTTTCTAAAAATTTAACATATATATTGTTTTTAGCCCTAATTAATTACAATTATTTATTATGGTAGCTTATAAGTAGCTTTTCAATCGTGATTTATGAAATGCAAGGTAAGTATGTGAAAAATTTTCTATCTCAACTTACATAAAATGTGCTTATAAGTGATTTCAAACATTAATTCAAACAAAGCTTATGTTTTTTTTTCCTGATTCATTTGCTCACATTGGTTTCACTCAGTTTTCATAAATAAGAATATATTTAGAAAAAATATCTTACATATTTATTATTTTAATTAATTTTAAATAATATTTTGATGTACATGATTTAGTTAGTTATTAGTTATATTTGGGATTGGATTGGAGAGAGTAGGTGTTTGGGTAAGATCAAAACTATAGTTTCAAAAATGCTTTTACGGTATACAAGATAAATATGTGAAAGAGTTTGTCTCGATCTGTAAAAAAAATATTTATGAAAAAGTGATTATTGGGGTACCTAAACACTTTTTTTTAAAACAATACTCCAATATTAAGGTTTGCCGGTATCCCAATTGCCAATGGTGTGGCTCTTTTTGGCAGATAGGACGGACTCGAATGAAAAAAACATGGGCCTATTTATACGGGTAACCACGCAGCAATTCTTGAACCTAAACCAAACCCGCATGATGTCTGTGAACCCACGGAACCCCTCGTTCATGGGTTCAACTGGTAAAAAAACTGGACTCTCTCACAAAAAAGAAGATTTCGATTATGGAGAGTACTATTTTGTTGTGGCTCCAGTTGCTGCGTTGGGAGAGGTGTCACCATAGCATATTGAGGTTGAGAAATTCCTACCTATTGGGCCAGAAAAAAAAAAGACTTGCTTGTCATACTTTCGTGGCCGTGGGTGAGTCCAACCCTTTTCCTAAAATTTTTGTACCAAAAAAGAAAAAAAAGAAAAAGCAGAATCCCGTTGCAATTTCAAAACGAAAAGGGGACCGAAGGATAATTGACCAAAGTTTTGATTGGTAGGATAGTTTTCAGTTTGAAACGGTTGAACAGTTCTAAAAGGTAAAAACCATCACAATATCAAATGTTTCGGTCTGTATTCGTTACGGATGAGTAAAGTCAACATTAATCGCACCAAACCTTTTGTTTTGGTTGTCGCTCGCAATGACATTTTTGAATGTTGCGCTTCTTGATTTGTTAGCCAGTCCACTTCAATCATGTGATGGACTAGAGCCTAGATGGAGGGACAAGGGTGGACAAGAATCAATATCCAATAATATACTCAATTACTCATACAGTATTATCTATAAATGCTGGATATATACATAAATTAACTACATTTATAAGGGATGAACAATATAATTAACTGTTTGTGCTTTGTGTGGTACAACTACAAGTCATTAACTTTCTAGAATGTTCCATCTAGAAGGGAGCTTTGATTATACATCGTTGGACGGGACGATGAAATATTTAGAGAGAATTACAATGAGGTCCCAAGTAATTAAAAAAACAAAGTCCCAGAGGTTGTCATTCTCACTGTAGGACTTGTTATTTCAGGCTGCTCAGGTTGTTACTTGAAACTTTATAGTGATTATTTCTCTTATGTGGGATTTGAATGTAATTCTCCTAAATATTTACTTTTGTAGTTTTGACAGACGGACATCATAGGCGGACCGCAGTCAAACTGTGACAGCCAATTTTTGGCATGCTTTGAACTTCGATTCCAGCCCATAATCATCAACGCCTCCTGCGTTTTTATATGGTGCCCTGCATCTGCAACTCCATAACAGCCCAAATTATGTGCTTTTTATTACGAACATATAATAATTACATTTATGTTTTATGAGATAAAATTATTATGATGCACAACACATAACTTATCCAGACTGGAACCTCCCACATCCAGGCCTCTTTTCCCGCTTCCCTTTCCCCCGCTCACTCACACCCTTTTTAAACTCAAACCGTCATGCCAGGAGCCTGGAAAGAGGGAACTCATTACCGTAATTCTTATATTCCCATTTTGTACCTCATATTAAACCTTAATCACTTAAAAATAGGTTAAAGATGCGACAAATCATCCCTATCACTTGAAACACTTAATTTATTAAGAATAAGAAGCTGATGAAAGAAAACCGTTATCATCAATTAAAAAAATTTCAGAAAATCAATTATTATGAAGAGCGGGTTATAATAGGCCTTACATTTTTAATAATTAGTTGCAAAGTTTGCAAATATTAGTAGAAATTTATGCGAGTATACACATGCTAGGCTGATATGATGTCAGAAAATCATAGCATCGCAACCGAAGGAAGGAACGAAGAAGGTGCAAAATCTAAATAATGGAAGCGTGAAATACACTTAAATCCAATCGAAATCGCATCCGGTTTGAATAATCACATCACGTTGCTCCGTCCACGTCTCATCGTGATTCGTCATTTTTCCACTGTCATTTGCTAATCATTTTTTCACCATCAAAATGACATTCCTTTTCCCTTCGTAACTTTTCACTTTCCGCACCCAAAATGAAGCATCGCTTTCTTAGTGCTTATCCTTCCCGCTTCGATGACTATTTCTAGTCTTAACTGTGCTGCAACATTTGGGAAGAAGATGGGGCTTCAAATCACGTGCGTCCCAGCCTTTCGCACGTGACAGCATCCGAACATGGCAGCCCGAGACGCAGAGCCATCAAACGAATTAACAACTTATTGGCTATTGTTTCCCAAGCTCCAACCAGGGCGTCTCCTGATCATCGGAGTTACTACCATCTAGCGGCTCTGTTTTTACATCGGAGCCACCGTCGGGTTCTTGGGACGACTGTGTTTGATTTTGTTCTTCCTTTTCTGCCTCCTCGCCCTCTGAACTCCGATGTCGTTTTGCCCCAATTGAAACCCCAAACAATTTGGGCACCTCCGCTTCGGTAACTTTCGTCTCCTGCGAAGCGCCGCCTCCTACGATGGCTTCCTCAGCCGAAAGCTGCGTCGCGGGTAAAAGCTCCAATGGTTTTCCTTCAGCGGCACTACTGGACTCTAATTGGCTTGAAGCATAATTCGTCATCAATGTCAGTATGTTATTACAGAGCCCCTTCAATTGACTCAATTCATTACTCAATTGCATGTTCTCTTTCCTAAGCTTTTTATTCTCTTCTAAGAGCTCGGGTGCAGTGGTGCAACTTGTGGTGAGCTGCACTGTATTATGTGCGGCAATCGGAGATGTGTTCGAAGAGATTACCTGCTCGTCACCGGAGTTGGTCGGAGACACCCCTACGACGGCGGAAGGTGCTGCAGCCACCGTCACTGTACTGGCCGCAGCTACGGCAGACGTACACGCCGATATTTTCCGCCGTTGAATGTCTCGAAGCAGGCTTCTCTCGCCTCGCCGGAAACAGTCATTAGCGAATTCCCAACGATCGGGAACAACCTTCCGAAATCCCTGCCAAATCACAGGCGAGTGAACAACAATCCGTTAGGCAGGCGAGAAAATAATGGGAAAATCGTATATTTGTATTAGCAAAAGAAGAAATAAAACAGTACTGAAAGTTAAGCTTACATAGGTATTTAGTTGACGGACGAAACTGGAGAAGTTATTGTGTTTGAAATACTTTGGAAGTAAATCTCGAGCGAATTCAGCGGGTCGCCAAACTATGAAACTGGTTCCATCTTCATTCCAGGAAATCAGGTCATCCACAGAGGGGTCATCCACAAGTTGGTAGGTCTTCGTTAGAAACGGCGTCGGCATAGATCTCTGTGAGTCAGTCAGTGCTGATTCACCGGTCTGCTCCACCGGCAATGGCGCCATGAGCTCGACTTCAGATCTGAAGCTCAGGCTTCTCGTACCTCATAACTATCCTCCAACTGTTTGTTTCGGAGACAAATAAATGCGTGAGAAGGAGATTACAGATGATATCCACAACATAGACAAACGTTTTATGAAAATCAGTATTGCAATATACAAGGAAGTCAAACTATCCTCAATAAGCCTAATCCATGTTCCTTATAATCAGCTGCACTATTCTGACATTAATATTAAAATAAATGAATAGAAATACAGACAAGCATAATCGAACACGAATACTAGTGTGACGATATGTGGTACCTTGACAGAGATAGGTGAGTTAAGGCTCTGAAAACTCGTCACCCACCGACGAGGAAAGAAGAAACGCAGTCTTAAGCAGTTGAACCAGAAACGACCGGAAGCAGCGGTTGCGGCAAGAGAGCGGAGGGAGGGAGGTGGTGGTAGGTTTTTTTGTTGCTTCTAGAAGTTTCGGAGGCGAGAGTAAATAATAGAGGATGAGTTCGAGGAGGAGGGAGAGGTGGGGGGAGAGAGGAGGAAAGAGAGATCGTGGGTTCGAGAAGGAAAGAGCGGGGAGGAATTTGGAAATCACAATAATAACAGTGGGTCCCACATATGATGGATAGAGAGAAAGCGAAGGGATAAGAAGGCGCTAGAAAGGGGACACGAGGAGCGAGAAGCGAGTTAAGGAAGCTGAGTCGGGTCGGGGAATCGAATCCCGGATCAAGAAGCCTTTTTGGTTTTGGACCTCTCCACCAAGCTCGCTCATCTTTTTTTTCCAGAACCTTCTTTCTCTTCCTTCCGCTTACTGTTGGCTGTATGGTGCGGAATTAATCATATGCCCTTTTTCTCTTTCACGGGTCGAATTGGTCCAGCACCAGCAGGCTGGTCACGCCGGACCCCTCCATGCGTCACGGAACTTCTTTTTACAGTAAGATTAATTATTTAGCGACTTAGATGCAATCGGATAAGAGAAAACTCGACTGTTCTAAGATTAATTATTAAGCTAGGTTATAAAATAATTGAGAAAATTAATCTATAACTTTCCATAGTTTTACCTAACTTAATTAGGTTACTGTATTTTCAGCTCAAAAAAAAAATTAGGTTACTCTTTTTTTTCTTTTTTATTCAGTATTTAATTCTTAATTAAATCTTTACATTCTTTATTAAGTCTTTATAATCTTACCTAATTTTAAACATGTTTTTATAGTTTGTAAAAATCCCAAACAATATCTCTAAAATTTCAAAATTTTAAATCAGGATTATAAATATGTATTATTGTTTACTTTTTAAATATTATTAATTATTATTAAAGTGTAGTAAATAAGATTGGTTTAATATTTTTAAATTTAAAAGTTTTTTTGTTGAAATTTTCACTTATAATTTCAAATGATTGATAAAAAAGTTACACAAATTTAATTAAAACTCATGTGAAACTATAAAGACTTATAAATTAATTTTTTGAAATATTCTTTTTGCTAAAATTTTTAAGATAATAGTATGATTTTTTTGGTTAGAAACCGATTTTTTTAATTGGCGGTAATTATATTCAAATTATTGTAGATCATTAAATATAGACATTATTTTATTAAAATCAATACATATTTTTTAATGATTATTGAAAACATTGGGCAGACATCAACGGCCCATCTTTTCTGACCCAATACATTGTTTAATCACGATGCGTATGGGAAGGCGCATGAAGGGTTGCACTGTTCTAGTTAAAGTCAATCTCATTCCTACGCCGATTAGCGGAGCCGCCCGTGCATCAAATCCACGCCATTTGTTTTAATTATTTATATTTTAACGTGCATAGTACATAAAATGGAAATAATTTTCTAATTGTCGATTGGTTAAAATAAAACGTTAACTTAAAAACAAAAAAAATGGAAAATTTAAATATAAATTATCCATTAAATGGGTCAAGCACCGTATCAATGTATAATTACAAACTCGCTCTGATCTTTTTAATAAAAACCTTATAACTGAATTACGCAGCTTAAAAGACAATTAAAATTAGTTAAAAATAATAAATATATAAAAATAAACCTTTTTTTAAGTATAACCTTATTTATAAAGAAAGAAATAGATTAGTAATGAAAAAAAATATGAAAGAGAATGTGCTATGCAAAATTGCCAATCTTTTAATTAATACAATATATAAAATTAATTAAGAACAAAAATAGTAAAAATACTTTAAATGTTTAGGCAACCCCAGTTAGGTTCTTATAAAAAGGACTGAGACAATTTAAACTTCATGCTCTTATAAAAAAAACTGGAGGCTACATACTACCTTTGACCTTTGCTATAAAGAGTTTGATGACTAATTTAAAAAGATTAAAAAAAATTAATTAAAATGATTAATGATAACAAATATGTGCTGTAAATATGAATATATAGCCATTGCTATGTTTGGTACACTGACAATAAATGTTGAATGATTGGGATTGTGATTCAATCTAACAAATCACAGTGCTAAATCAAAGAAATTCCATTAATTGCTATTTAACTAATTTCTTCATTGTTCTAACCATTACAAACTAATTGGGACCGTGAAATTGGAATCACTGGTCAATAATCCAGACATGCCAACCAAACCTACCGCAATTTCTCCGAAACACAAACATGAACATAAAAATTAAAAAATGTGCAGTAACGTAGCAAGCTTGTATCTCCCAATTAATTAATTATTCATAGAACTCTATGGCTTCCCCCTGTACCCCCACGGGTTGTTGCTTGCCCAACACCATTGGTCCCTGCACATTTCCTCCACACCATATTTTGCCCTGCACAAAATCATATGTTTCATCAAACAACAACCATAATGAACAGTCATATTTTTCTTTTTTTGGCAAAATGTTAGATAAAGTTCTTACTTCCACCCTAGCCCTTTCTCAGCTTTCTCTGTAGATGCATACACAGCAACAGCATCCCCAGGTCTCCTCGGACACTTTTTCAGGGGAATTTTCTGAACATTAAATAACAACCCGATCGACCAAAGCTTCATATTTCATCGTCACTTGCATGCACAAAGGAAGATTCATATATTATATATAGTTACCTTTCCGGAAGCTTTCTCGAATGCTGCAACCATTTCAAGCACGGACGTACCACGACCAGTTCCTAGATTGTAAGCCGTACAACCTACCACCAAGTTTGTCACAGTACTTTCAACTATCGCACAAAGATAATGAATGCCATTTCCATATATACAAGAAACAATAACATCGAATCACCTATGCTCTCTGTGTTGAAGAGCTTGCGCAGGGCGGCGATGTGACCATCTGCCAAGTCCATTACATGGATATAGTCCCGTACCTAGATTTCAAAACCAAAATGAAAGAAAAGATCCACTTTTTAGATAGGATCAGAAAGGTTTGATGATTGATTCGTTTAGTGCATGGAATATTACTATAGAAGAAGGTTTTACGAACCGCAGTGCCGTCCTTCGTGGGATAATCTAGACCGAATACGTTGAGCTCAGGCAACCTTCCAACAGCGACTTGTTGTATGAAAGGCATGAGGTTATTGGGAATTCCTCTGGGATCTTCACCAATTTTGCCACTCTCATGGGCTCCTACTGGATTGAAGTATCTCAGTAAGATGATCCCCCAATCTGGCTCTGCCTTTTGGAGGTCTCGAGCTATGTCTTCCAGTATCAGCTGTTTCGAGCAGCAAACACAGAGTACTTCTATATTCAAAATCAGTTTATAAAATCTCTATATTATCTATCAAATTATTGACAGATCAAGTCATGCTTACCTTGGTCCTTCCATAAGGACTCATGGCCATTAACTCGGAATTCTCATCACAAGGTATCTTTTTAGCTTCACCATAGACTGTTGCAGATGATGAGAATACCATCTGATTCAACCATGAAAACACATTACGTATGCAACGAAGAAAGAAAGAAAAGCTTATACCCTAAAGCTCTAAGGATGTAAGATTTCACAATGTTATTCACAGAAACAGGGGAGACGAGTTAACGTCCCTGCTTTATTACCAGACTTGGGGAGCGAATGAGACGCCTTTTGTTTGGGCAAAAAAAAGAATGGGACCCTTTTGCCTGCGTGGCGATTACTTTATGGAAGAAACATAATCCAGAATGATCGCATATTTAATTTAATATCCTTAAGTTACAAGGATGTAATAAATTCATACAATATTCGCAGAAGCAGGGGACACAAGTTAACGTCGTCCCTGTTTTATTGCAGCACATGCACACGGGTGATGCCTCTTTTGCCTGCGTGGAGGTCACTTTATAGAAGCAGACCAAGACATACAGAAAAATGTAATCTTTTTTCTAACTAACCTTCTTACAGTTGTACTTTTTCATAGTTTGATAGAGATTGATGGTGCCGATTAAGTTATATTCAAAATACCGAAGGGGATTTTGAACACTTTCTCCACAGCTTTTAGACCCGCAAAGTGGATCACCGCATCAAATCTGTTTCATCATGATCCCCAGTTACAAAATCACGGAAAATCAACTATTCTCTCTGTAAAATCTGTGTTTCTTTCGACATAAAAAAATGACATGCATGGTTATAAATGTTCAAGTAACTGAATAGTATATAAAAAAAGCTAGCAATCCACACGTACTTGGTTTTGGAAAACAGTTTCTCCAAGTCACCTATATTCCTGAGATCACCCTGAAATCAGGTCAACAAATAAGATCAAACCGGACGGTAATGCAGGTTTATGACTGGGGAGAAAGGATTGAAGATTTTAATGTTATTGGTCTGAAATCATACTTGAACGAAGTCGAGGTTCTTAGAAGAGTCGGGACCGACCAAACCCCGAATCCGGTGGACGGCTTCCATGACGGAATTGTCAAGGTTATCGATGATGGTAACGTTAAAGCCACCTTTGAGAAGCTGAACAACGGTGTGAGAACCGATGAAGCCGGCCCCTCCGGTGACGAGTATCGTTTTCGCCGGCGAAGCCATGACGGAAAACACAGAAACAGTAATGGGGAAGGAGAGGAAGAGTGAGAATATATTTATGTTATATATATATGAAGAGGAGTTGAAGAAGACGAAGGAACAGATTGAGGATTCTAAATTGGGATATGGCAAAAGGCATGGAGTGATAGTCTCCGACTATTACTGAGGTTTCCATGTTTAGTTCCCTTTTAAGGTGTTTTACTTTGATTTAGTAATATGATTCGTTAGTTTGAATCCCAATAATCCCAATCCGTCAAAATTCATTGCTGGTACCAAACAAAGCCATGGTGGTCTTTTCCTTGTTCTGTGTTTGCGCGTTTCTTCTCGTTTTCTAGCTAGCATCACAATCTTCAACCCACTGCACCATATTCTTGTGCTTAATTGCATTCAGTTGGATCAGATATCTAACTTTTTTGTTTTTTCTCCTGTTTGGTATTAGATATTCAGTTACAAAGCATCGAGTCCTCTTGAAATTCATAATTTCTTGCGTAAATTTTTTCAATATCCCTCTTTATTTATTGGATTTATAAGTCCAATTGCATTCTTTCACGGGCCTTTACAGAACCCGGCCTTACTCCCTTTCCTAAGGAGGAAAAACCCTACTTTGCTATCTAATGAATTGAGTCTAGTAAAAATGATTAATTATCACACCAATGAGCTAAGGCTTGAATTTCCAACTATTTAATAATCCAGATAATATTTTAAGCAGTATTGTATCCAATAAGAGAATAAATGTGCTTAGAGGGGAAAAAAACTCCTACTTCATCGGTTTTGTTTCTTTTTTTATTTTTTACGGGAGTAACAGTCAGAAGTGCAAATTAATGTCATTGAAGGACTGTCAAAATTAAAAATGAGAAGAAAGAGCCAAGTGTCCTTAAGCGGTGGCTAGAATTTAAACAGAAATTTCTTAAACAACCTCAACCTCTAGTCACAATCAATCGATTTATTACTTGTCTTGTCAAACCGGCTTGCCAAATTTGAGATGAAATATTCAAATTAAATGAGTCCCGGAATTTGATACTTCTCTTTCTCTTCCCAAAAAGATGAGGAGTGATTCGTAAAACATTGGAGGGAGAACCTGCACAGACAATTATTTACAATTCCTGAATATTTGCAATTGACAGTTCATTCTTCCTATAAGATAGGATATTAAAAATCACTTGTACAATTATTTGAGAGTTTATCGATAATTTGACATTTGTCTTCCTAAACTGATAACATTTCGTACAGTAATTTATAATTGACGTTTCAATTTTTTAGACGAAAAACATTGAAAAATACCTTGTCACAATTGCTTGCAAATTTTGATTGCAAATTACTAGTACAAGCCAGGTTTGGGGA
>NW_021636760.1:0-108515 GCF_004799145.2 Neltuma alba | reverse complement strand
AAAAAGCAGAATCCCGTTGCAATTTCAAAACGAAAAGGGGACCGAAGGATAATGACCAAAGTTTTGATTGGTAGGATAGTTTTCAGTTTGAAACGGTTGAACAGTTTCTAAAAGGTAAAAACCATCACAATATCAAATGTTTCGGTCTGTATTCGTTACGGATGAGTAAAGTCAAACATTAATCGCACCAAACCTTTTGTTTTGGTTGTCGCTCGCAATGACATTTTTGAATGTTGCGCTTCTTGATTTGTTAGCCAGTCCACTTCAATCATGTGATGGACTAGAGCCTAGATGGAGGGACAAGGGTGGACAAGAATCAATATCCAATAATATACTCAATTACTCATACAGTATTATCTATAAATGCTGGATATATACATAAATAACTACATTTATAAGGGATGAACAATATAATTAACTTTTGTGCTTTGTGTGGTACAACTACAAGTCATTAACTTTCTAGAATGTTCCATCTAGAAGGGAGCTTTGATTATACATCGTTGGACGGGACGATGAAATATTTAGAGAGAATTACAATGAGGTCCCAAGTAATTAAAAAAACAAGTCCCAGAGGTTGTCATTCTCACTGTAGGACTTGTTATTTCAGGCTGCTCAGGTTGTTACTTGAAACTTATATGATTATTTCTCTTATGTGGGATTTGAATGTAATTCTCCTAAATATTTACTTTTGTAGTTTTTGACAGACGGACATCATAGCGGACCGCAGTCAAACTGTGACAGCCAATTTTTGGCATGCTTTGAACTTCGATTCCAGCCCATATCATCAACGCCTCCTGCGTTTTTATATGGTGCCCTGCATCTGCAACTCCATAACAGCCCAAATATGTGCTTTTTTATTACGAACATATAATAATTACATTTATGTTTTATGAGATAAAATTATTATGATGCACAACACATAACTTATCCAGACTGGAACCTCCCACATCCAGGCCTCTTTTCCCGCTTCCCCTTTCCCCCGCTCACTCACACCCCCTTTTTAAACTCAAACCGTCATGCCAGGAGCCTGGAAAGAGGGAACTCATTACCGTAATTCTTATATTCCCATTTTGTACCTCATATTAAACCTTAATCACTTAAAAATAGGTTAAAGATGCGACAAATCATCCCTATCACTTGAAACACTTAATTTATTAAGAATAAGAAGCTGATGAAAGAAAACCGTTATCATCAATTAAAAAAATTTCAGAAAATCAATTATTATGAAGAGCGGGTTATAATAGGCCTTACATTTTTAATAATTAGTTGCAAAGTTTGCAATATTAGTAGAAATTTATGCGAGTATACACATGCTAGGCTGATATGATGTCAGAAAATCATAGCATCGCAACCGAAGGAAGGAACGAAGAAGGTGCAAAATCTAAATAATGGAAGCGTGAAATACACTTAAATCCAATCGAAATCGCATCCGGTTTGAATAATCACATCACGTTGCTCCGTCCACGTCTCATCGTGATTCGTCATTTTTCCACTGTCATTTGCTAATCATTTTTTCACCATCAAAATGACATTCCTTTTCCCTTCGTAACTTTTCACTTTCCGCACCCAAAATGAAGCATCGCTTTCTTAGTGCTTATCCTTCCCGCTTCGATGACTATTTCTAGTCTTAACTGTGCTGCAACATTTGGGAAGAAGATGGGGCTTCAAATCACGTGCGTCCCAGCCTTTCGCACGTGACAGCATCCGAACATGGCAGCCCGAGACGCAGAGCCATCAAACGAATTAACAACTTATTGGCTATTGTTTCCCAAGCTCCAACCAGGGCGTCTCCTGATCATCGGAGTTACTACCATCTAGCGGCTCTGTTTTTACATCGGAGCCACCGTCGGGTTCTTGGGACGACTGTGTTTGATTTTGTTCTTCCTTTTCTGCCTCCTCGCCCTCTGAACTCCGATGTCGTTTTGCCCCAATTGAAACCCCAAACAATTTGGGCACCTCCGCTTCGGTAACTTTCGTCTCCTGCGAAGCGCCGCCTCCTACGATGGCTTCCTCAGCCGAAAGCTGCGTCGCGGGTAAAAGCTCCAATGGTTTTCCTTCAGCGGCACTACTGGACTCTAATTGGCTTGAAGCATAATTCGTCATCAATGTCAGTATGTTATTACAGAGCCCCTTCAATTGACTCAATTCATTACTCAATTGCATGTTCTCTTTCCTAAGCTTTTTATTCTCTTCTAAGAGCTCGGGTGCAGTGGTGCAACTTGTGGTGAGCTGCACTGTATTATGTGCGGCAATCGGAGATGTGTTCGAAGAGATTACCTGCTCGTCACCGGAGTTGGTCGGAGACACCCCTACGACGGCGGAAGGTGCTGCAGCCACCGTCACTGTACTGGCCGCAGCTACGGCAGACGTACACGCCGATATTTTCCGCCGTTGAATGTCTCGAAGCAGGCTTCTCTCGCCTCGCCGGAAACAGTCATTAGCGAATTCCCAACGATCGGGAACAACCTTCCGAAATCCCTGCCAAATCACAGGCGAGTGAACAACAATCCGTTAGGCAGGCGAGAAAATAATGGGAAAATCGTATATTTGTATTAGCAAAAGAAGAAATAAAACAGTACTGAAAGTTAAGCTTACATAGGTATTTAGTTGACGGACGAAACTGGAGAAGTTATTGTGTTTGAAATACTTTGGAAGTAATCTCGAGCGAATTCAGCGGGTCGCCAAACTATGAAACTGGTTCCATCTTCATTCCAGGAAATCAGGTCATCCACAGAGGGGTCATCCACAAGTTGGTAGGTCTTCGTTAGAAACGGCGTCGGCATAGATCTCTGTGAGTCAGTCAGTGCTGATTCACCGGTCTGCTCCACCGGCAATGGCGCCATGAGCTCGACTTCAGATCTGAAGCTCAGGCTTCTCGTACCCTCATAACTATCCTCCAACTGTTTGTTTCGGAGACAAATAAATGCGTGAGAAGGAGATTACAGATGATATCCACAACATAGACAAACGTTTTATGAAAATCAGTATTGCAATATACAAGGAAGTCAAACTATCCTCAATAAGCCTAATCCATGTTCCTTATAATCAGCTGCACTATTCTGACATTAATATTAAAATAAATGAATAGAAATACAGACAAGCATAATCGAACACGAATACTAGTGTGACGATATGTGGTACCTTGACAGAGATAGGTGAGTTAAGGCTCTGAAAACTCGTCACCCACCGACGAGGAAAGAAGAAACGCAGTCTTAAGCAGTTGAACCAGAAACGACCGGAAGCAGCGGTTGCGGCAAGAGAGCGGAGGGAGGGAGGTGGTGGTAGGTTTTTTTGTTGCTTCTAGAAGTTTCGGAGGCGAGAGTAAATAATAGAGGATGAGTTCGAGGAGGAGGGAGAGGTGGGGGGAGAGAGGAGGAAAGAGAGATCGTGGGTTCGAGAAGGAAAGAGCGGGGAGGAATTTGGAAATCACAATAATAACAGTGGGTCCCACATATGATGGATAGAGAGAAAGCGAAGGGATAAGAAGGCGCTAGAAAGGGACACGAGGAGCGAGAAGCGAGTTAAGGAAGCTGAGTCGGGTCGGGGAATCGAATCCCGGATCAAGAAGCCTTTTTGGTTTTGGACCTCTCCACCAAGCTTCGCTCATCTTTTTTTCCAGAACCTTCTTTCTCTTCCTTCCGCTTACTGTTGGCTGTATGGTGCGGAATTAATCATATGCCCTTTTTCTCTTTCACGGGTCGAATTGGTCCAGCACCAGCAGGCTGGTCACGCCGGACCCCTCCATGCGTCACGGAACTTCTTTTTACAGTAAGATTAATTATTTAGCGACTTAGATGCAATCGGATAAGAGAAAACTCGACTGTTCTAAGATTAATTATTAAGCTAGGTTATAAAATAATTGAGAAAATTAATCTATAACTTTCCATAGTTTTACCTAACTTAATTAGGTTACTGTATTTTCAGCTCAAAAAAAAAATTAGGTTACTCTGTTTTTTTCTTTTTTATTCAGTATTTAATTCTTAATTAAATCTTTACATTCTTTATTAAGTCTTTATAATCTTACCTAATTTTTAAACATGTTTTTATAGTTTGTAAAAATCCCAAAAACAATATCTCTAAAATTTCAAAATTTTAAATCAGGATTATAAATATGTATTATTGTTTACTTTTTAAATATTATTAATTATTATTAAAGTGTAGTAAATAAGATTGGTTTAATATTTTTAAATTTAAAAGTTTTTTTGTTGAAATTTTCACTTATAATTTCAAATGATTGATAAAAAGTTACACAAATTTAATTAAAACTCATGTGAAACTATAAAGACTTATAAATTAATTTTTTGAAATATTCTTTTTGCTAAAATTTTTTAAGATAATAGTATGATTTTTTTGGTTAGAAACCGATTTTTTTTAATTGGCGGTAATTATATTCAAATTATTGTAGATCATTAATATAGACATTATTTTATTAAAATCAATACATATTTTTTAAATGATTATTGAAAACATTGGGCAGACATCAACGGCCCATCTTTTCTGACCCAATACATTGTTTAATCACGATGCGTATGGGAAGGCGCATGAAGGGTTGCACTGTTCTAGTTAAAGTCAATCTCATTCCTACGCCGATTAGCGGAGCCGCCCGTGCATCAAATCCACGCCATTTGTTTTAATTATTTATATTTTAACGTGCATAGTACATAAAATGGAAATAATTTTCTAATTGTCGATTGGTTAAAATTAAACGTTAACTTAAAAAACATAAAAAAATGGAAAATTTAAATATAAATTATCCATTAATGGGTCAAGCACCGTATCAAATGTATAATTACAAACTCGCTCTGATCTTTTTAATAAAAACCTTATAACTGAATTACGCAGCTTAAAAGACAATTAAAATTAGTTAAAAATAATAAATATAAAAATAAACCTTTTTTTAAGTATAACCTTATTTATAAAGAAAGAAATAGATTAGTAATGAAAAAAAATATGAAAGAGAATGTGCTATGCAAAATTGCCAATCTTTTAATTAATACAATATATAAAATTAATTAAGAACAAAAATAGTAAAAATACTTTAAATGTTTAGGCAACCCCAGTTAGGTTCTTATAAAAAGGACTGAGACAATTTAAACTTCATGCTCTTATAAAAAAAACTGGAGGCTACATACTACCTTTGACCTTTGCTATAAAGAGTTTGATGACTAATTTAAAAGATTAAAAAAAATTAATTAAAATGATTAATGATAACAAATATGTGCTGTAAATATGAATATATAGCCATTGCTATGTTTGGTACACTGACAATAAATGTTGAATGATTGGGATTGTGATTCAATCTAACAAATCACAGTGCTAAATCAAAGAAATTCCATTAATTGCTACTTAACTAATTTCTTCATTGTTCTAACCATTACAAACTAATTGGGACCGTGAAATTGGAATCACTGGTCAATAATCCAGACATGCCAACCAAACCTACCGCAATTTCTCCGAAACACAAACATGAACATAAAAATTAAAAAATGTGCAGTAACGTAGCAAGCTTGTATCTCCCAATTAATTAATTATTCATAGAACTCTATGGCTTCCCCCTGTACCCCCACGGGTTGTTGCTTGCCCAACACCATTGGTCCCTGCACATTTCCTCCCACCATATTTTGCCCTGCACAAAATCATATGTTTCATCAAACAACAACCATAATGAACAGTCATATTTTTCTTTTTTTGGCAAAATGTTAGATAAAGTTCTTACTTCCACCCTAGCCCTTTCTCAGCTTTCTCTGTAGATGCATACACAGCAACAGCATCCCCAGGTCTCCTCGGACACTTTTTCAGGGGAATTTTCTGAACATTAAATAACAACCCGATCGACCAAAGCTTCATATTTCATCGTCACTTGCATGCACAAAGGAAGATTCATATATTATATATAGTTACCTTTCCGGAAGCTTTCTCGAATGCTGCAACCATTTCAAGCACGGACGTACCACGACCAGTTCCTAGATTGTAAGCCGTACAACCTACCACCAAGTTTGTCACAGTACTTTCAACTATCGCACAAAGATAATGAATGCCATTTCCATATATACAAGAAACAATAACATCGAATCACCTATGCTCTCTGTGTTGAAGAGCTTGCGCAGGGCGGCGATGTGACCATCTGCCAAGTCCATTACATGGATATAGTCCCGTACCTAGATTTCAAAACCAAAATGAAAGAAAAGATCCACTTTTTAGATAGGATCAGAAAGGTTTGATGATTGATTCGTTTAGTGCATGGATATTACTATAGAAGAAGGTTTTACGAACCGCAGTGCCGTCCTTCGTGGGATAATCTAGACCGAATACGTTGAGCTCAGGCAACCTTCCAACAGCGACTTGTTGTATGAAAGGCATGAGGTTATTGGGAATTCCTCTGGGATCTTCACCAATTTTGCCACTCTCATGGGCTCCTACTGGATTGAAGTATCTCAGTAAGATGATCCCCCAATCTGGCTCTGCCTTTTGGAGGTCTCGAGCTATGTCTTCCAGTATCAGCTGTTTCGAGCAGCAAACACAGAGTACTTCTATATTCAAAATCAGTTTATAAAATCTCTATATTATCTATCAAATTATTGACAGATCAAGGTCATGCTTACCTTGGTCCTTCCATAAGGACTCATGGCCATTAACTCGGAATTCTCATCACAAGGTATCTTTTTAGCTTCACCATAGACTGTTGCAGATGATGAGAATACCATCTGATTCAACCATGAAAACACATTACGTATGCAACGAAGAAAGAAAGAAAAGCTTATACCCTAAAGCTCTAAGGATGTAAGATTTCACAATGTTATTCACAGAAACAGGGGAGACGAGTTAACGTCCCTGCTTTATTACCAGACTTGGGGAGCGAATGAGACGCCTTTTGTTTGGGCAAAAAAAAGAATGGGACCCTTTTGCCTGCGTGGCGATTACTTTATGGAAGAAACATAATCCAGAATGATCGCATATTTAATTTAATATCCTTAAGTTACAAGGATGTAATAAATTCATACAATATTCGCAGAAGCAGGGGACACAAGTTAACGTCGTCCCTGTTTTATTGCAGCACATGCACACGGGTGATGCCTCTTTTGCCTGCGTGGAGGTCACTTTATAGAAGCAGACCAAGACATACAGAAAAATGTAATCTTTTTTTCTAACTAACCTTCTTACAGTTGTACTTTTTCATAGTTTGATAGAGATTGATGGTGCCGATTAAGTTATATTCAAAATACCGAAGGGGATTTTGAACACTTTCTCCAACAGCTTTTAGACCCGCAAAGTGGATCACCGCATCAAATCTGTTTCATCATGATCCCCAGTTACAAAATCACGGAAAATCAACTATTCTCTCTGTAAAATCTGTGTTTCTTTCGACATAAAAAAATGACATGCATGGTTATAAATGTTCAAGTAACTGAATAGTATATAAAAAAAGCTAGCAATCCACACGTACTTGGTTTTGGAAAACAGTTTCTCCAAGTCACCTATATTCCTGAGATCACCCTGAAATCAGGTCAACAAATAAGATCAAACCGGACGGTAATGCAGGTTTATGACTGGGGAGAAGGATTGAAGATTTTAATGTTATTGGTCTGAAATCATACTTGAACGAAGTCGAGGTTCTTAGAAGAGTCGGGACCGACCAACCCCGAATCCGGTGGACGGCTTCCATGACGGAATTGTCAAGGTTATCGATGATGGTAACGTTAAAGCCACCTTTGAGAAGCTGAACAACGGTGTGAGAACCGATGAAGCCGGCCCCTCCGGTGACGAGTATCGTTTTCGCCGGCGAAGCCATGACGGAAAACACAGAAACAGTAATGGGGAAGGAGAGGAAGAGTGAGAATATATTTATGTTATATATATATGAAGAGGAGTTGAAGAAGACGAAGGAACAGATTGAGGATTCTAAATTGGGATATGGCAAAAGGCATGGAGTGATAGTCTCCGACTATTACTGAGGTTTCCATGTTTAGTTCCCTTTTAAGGTGTTTACTTTGATTTAGTAATATGATTCGTTAGTTTGAATCCCAATAATCCCAATCCGTCAAAATTCATTGCTGGGTACCAAACAAAGCCATGGTGGTCTTTTCCTTGTTCTGTGTTTGCGCGTTTCTCGTTTTCTAGCTAGCATCACAATCTTCAACCCACTGCACCATATTCTTGTGCTTAATTGCATTCAGTTGGATCAGATATCTAACTTTTTTGTTTTTTCCTGTTTGGTATTAGATATTCAGTTACAAAGCATCGAGTCCTCTTGAAATTCATAATTTCTTGCGTAAATTTTTTCAATATCCCTCTTTATTTATTGGATTTATAAGTCCAATTGCCATTCTTTCACGGGCCTTTACAGAACCCGGCCTTACTCCCTTTCCTAAGGAGGAAAAACCCTACTTTGCTATCTAATGAATTGAGTCTAGTAAAAATGATTAATTTATCACAACACAATGAGCTAAGGCTTGAATTTCCAACTATTTAATGCCAGATAATATTAAGCAGTATTGTATCCAATAAGAGAATAAATGTGCTTAGAGGGGAAAAAACTCCTACTTCATCGGTTTTGTTTCTTTTTTATTTTTTACGGGAGTAACAGTCAGAAGTGCAAATTAATGTCATTGAAGGACTGTCAAAATTAAAAAATGAGAAGAAAGAGCCAAGTGTCCTTAAGCGGTGACTAGAATTTAAACAGAAATTTTCTTAAACAACCTCAACCTCTAGTCACAATCAATCGATTTATTACTTGTCTTGTCAAACCGGCTTGCCAAATTTTGAGATGAAATATTCAAAATTAAATGAGTCCCGGAATTTGATACTTCTCTTTCTCTTCCCAAAAAGATGAGGAGTGATTCGTAAAACATTGGAGGGAGAACCTGCACAGACAATTATTTACAATTCCTGAATATTTGCAATTGACAGTTCATTCTTTCCTATAAGATAGGATATTAAAAATCAACTTGTACAATTATTTGAGAGTTTATCGATAATTTGACATTTGTCTTCCTAAACTGATAACATTTCGTACAATAATTTATAATTGACGTTTCAATTTTTAAGACGAAAAACATTGAAAAATACCTTGTCACAATTGCTTGCAAATTTTGATTGCAAATTACTAGTACAAGCCAGGTTTGGGGAAGCAAGGAAAGAAGAAAAACAGATGAAAACAAGAAATAAAAGGAAAAGTAAGGAGAAATCAGAGGTGGCAGAAAATGAGGAATATAATGTATTAGCGCGCGCGAATACAACTTTTCCCCAGTTGAACCTAACTCGTATAAATAAATAAATAAATAAATATATTCCATTAAAAAAAGAGACTTTTCTAATTTCTGGTTTACACGGCATCCCGTATTTCTAATTGAGGAGGTGTTGACAAAACAGAAGAAGCTTTTATTTCTAGATGAGATTTTTTGTTTTGGTCAAAAGACGATAATTAATTAACACAACATCATCGTATGCTTGGAGTCAAATAAACCTAACAAGATTTAACTTCCGTCTATTGACTATTGAGCAATGAGCACTAACTCCTTTCCCATCACAGTATTACATCATATTTCCTCCCATATTACTATATCTTGATCCCATCAAACTTCCTGTATGTTCTGATGATGATTCGGTCTCAATCCAAAACTAGGTGCTTTCCTTTAGCTTTCGTCCCTCGGTTTTTCTCCCTCACACCCCACCCAAAAAGGGGGCCAAAAAAAAAACCTAGAGACAAATTTAAAATTTGTAACATCTAGAGGACGTGCATGAAAATCAGCATTCAAACAGGTTCCTATGAATATTGTGCCTTTTCTTGTAATCTTTTAAGAAACTTCACGTATTTATTCCTCACTGTGATGCAAAAGCTTCCACTGCTTGTTTCTTATTGTGTTTTGCTTTGAATCATTTTTCATGTAACTTTTGAGTCTATGATCGATACGTCCCCAAACTCTTGTCTCCCAGTATTCAATTCAAAGACAGATTTCTTGCTTCCCCTTGGAACCAGTTATTTTTCAAACATATGGATTCCTTGTAACCGAGGTTTAACTAAATGAGAACAGAAAACTCAACCTTAACATGCTGCCTCCAATCACGCCCCAATCCACGTGGAGCTGCACATCTAATTAAATACAATCTGATCCATTTTTTCAAACTGGCTATCTATGTGATATTTATCTAGAAAAACGAGGAAATCTCAAAACAAAAAACTGGCCTTGCTTGTTTACATTAAATGCAAGTTTTAGAGTCGATATCCAAATTGGACTGGCAATATCTTTACATCATTTGAATTTTCAAAGGCAACTTGTCCTCTATTCCGTCTATTCCTGACATCATCGTCCAGATTTTCAAACACAGCACTTCTTGCTTTGCCTTATATAAACACCGTCGTTGTTATCCTTTCTCTTCACAAAAAAATGGCATTCATCAAATCCTTTCCTGTCTTCCCCTTCCTTCTAGCTCTTGCCTTCTCTTTCACCCACGCCGCCAGGTTTGATGTCACCAACAAATGCCCCTACACCGTGTGGGCGGCAGCCGTGCCTGGTGGTGGCAGACAGCTGAACACCGGCCAGACATGGAGCTTTGACGTGGCTGCCGGCACCACCGGGGCTCGCATATGGGCCCGAACCAACTGCAACTTTGATGGGTCGGGTCGTGGACACTGTGAAACTGGTGATTGTGGAGGTTTGCTCGAATGCAAAGCCTACGGCTCGCCGCCGGACACACTTGCAGAATTTGCCCTTAACCAATACAATAATTTGGACTTCTATGATATCTCATTGGTTGACGGTTTCAATGTTCCCATGGAGTTCAGCCCGACATCTAATGGGTGCAATCGTGCCATCCGATGTACTACTGCCGACATCATCGGACAGTGCCCTAGCCAGTTGAAAACTCAAGGCGGTTGTAACAATCCCTGCACTGTGTTTAAGACAGATCAATACTGTTGCAACTCTGGAAGCTGTGGACCCACCGATTACTCTAAATTCTTTAAGGATCGGTGCCCTGATGCTTATAGCTATCCTAAGGATGATGCTACCAGCACTTTCACTTGCCCAGGAGGAACCAACTACAGTGTTGTTTTTTGCCCTTGAATCAATTAGTGCTACCTAGTTTTCTTGTTCTCCAATAACTTTAAATAAAGGACTTCGTAACGAGACGTGTGTAATTGTCTTTATTATAATTATAATAATATATATAATATGTACATGTGTATATTTATGTTGGCAAAAAAAATATGTATATTTATGCTTTCGTATTTCATATATTCTTATCCGATGTTGCGTTCAAATGTGACGTGACATCATAAATTTGAACGAATTTTTTCATGATTCAATTTTGTGCAAATTGTCATCTAATCAAAGTCATAAAAATAAAGCTTCACATTATCAACTGTGTCTATAAAATTTCAATTTTTTTAATCACCCACGCACTCTTTTCCTTCTTCGTGAGAAGGCCTCCCATGCACACAGCAACTGCGGGCCAGACTTGCAAGTGGTTTGGGCATAAAATACTAGTTGATTGTTGCTATATACATATACACATATATGCGGGGTTTAACAAGTTGGGTATGAATGATGACCCAAATAAAAAGTTATGTATTTGAACAATATTACGTGGAGAAAATAAGTAAGAATTGTTAACCAACCTGGTCCCTCGTCAACCTCTGACTGTGTTTTTAACTTGAAAATGAAGCCTATTTTTACTTATTTCTCCTTTTTTCTTTTTGCGGGCTAACTTTCTTACAGCATAATTATATTCACTAATCATGATTTGAAGCCCACTCAGCGAAGATTATGCGTTAATAATCATGACAAATCTTTTGTCGTCTACTTGAAAATGAACTGCGTCGGGTCGCCAGCACATCGTTTCTCCCCTTTTCCATTGCGCTCGGCTGCCCCACTTTGCCCGGGTAAGATGAGTAGAGGGGCCTCTCCACTTCTCTCTCCTTTTATTTCTCTTCATTTCTCATCTTAATTATAAAATTATAGTTCAGATTTCATATGTTATAAAATTATAAATAAAATGTTAAATTATTTTAAAAAATAAATAAATAACAGTAAAATTAGTAAATTTTCGCCATAATGAATTAAAACAACAATAAAAAAATATCTCATTTATAAATTTATAAAATATGAAATGTGTACTGTTCAATTTGTAATTTTAGGTTGAGATGGAAATGAAGAGTGGGAAATGGAAAGGCCTCTTACCCGGTAAAATGGGTTTTTTTTTTTTTTGCTTTTTAAGAACATCCAACAGTTTAATAATTTTAAAATAACTTATAAAGAGTTTTTCAATACGTGATAAGTATGTGATAGAAATTTTATTATGTGAAATGTGTTTATGAGTATGTTTAATTATGAATCCAAACAGACCCTAAAGTATTTTTTTTTTAAGTGGCACCCAATTCCTTGAAATAATTTTTAGTCCATCTAGTCAGCAAAATATTTTTCCGCACCACACAAAATCTAGCGTCTTGTGCCCAATAGCCTAAAATATTTTTTCGGTAGGGCCCAAATCTAATTTTTTTAGTATATTCTTCTAGCAGCATCGAATATCTAAAATTTAACATCTTGAGATATTTTTTCAATGGCATCCCGCATCTGAAATTAATTTTTGATAAATTTAGCACCAAGTATCATAAGTTTAAAGTAGGGAAAATGAGACATAAAAAGCTTGAAAATGTGAAATGTCAATTTGAGAAGCTAAGAAAATGTAATTACAGAAAGGGAAGTCATTTCTAAATTGAAATTTTGAAATATAGTGAAATGATAAAATACCCTTTGTCTTTTTTTTAAAAAAAAACTCAGCTCCTCACCGGTAGCCTGTGACTGATGGCTGGCGACTACCCGTTGGGGGTCGGCGACAGCCTTAGGCCACCGACGTGTTGGCTGCCGATGGCCAACCACCGGTGAGGGGCTGGGGTTTTTTTTAAAAAAAAAAAGACAAAGGACATTTTTGTCATTTCGTTAAATTCAAAATTCCAATTTAGAAAGGACTTTCCTCTCTGTAATTATATTTTCTTAGCTTCGCAAACTGACATTTCACAGTTTCAAGCTTCTTTATGTCTCATTTTCCCTTTAAAGTATTCATTACAATACAGCCGGGCACAATACAAAAATTTTAGAATGTTGAACTACTAAAAATTATTTTAGAATACAAGATAATGCTAAAATAAGATTAAAAAAGGTGAGAACCACCAATCAATTTTACCCTAAAACGGTGTAAAGGATGGCGGCGGACCAAAAAAATGAGAGAAGCCAGGCGGAAAAGCCGATTGAGTCTAGCCCACGCTCAATCACGTGATAGAGTGGAATGGGGAACACGCCACGCGTTTCCCTAGCCTGGCTTGATGCTTGGGAACTAGACTTTGGGTGTGTTTGGATAGAAACCAAACCATGGTTTCAGAAGTGCTTTTACGGATTACGAAGTAAATATGTGGAGGAGGTTACCTCGTTTTGCGAAAAAGTGATTCTGAAACCTAGGTTTTGGTTTTGCCAAACACCCCCTTTTTTGACTCTGGGCTCATTTGTGACTGCGTTTTGTCACCAAGGGGGTGTTTGGATAGAAACCAAACCATGATTTCAGAAGTGCTTTTACGGATTATGAAGTAATATGTGGAGAAGGTTACTTCGTTTTGCAGAAAAGTGATTCTGAACCGTGGTTTTGGTTTTGCCAAACACCCCCCAAAACTTGCAAAGAAGACGGTGTTTAGATAGAGGGTGTTTGGATAGAGACCAAATTATGGTTTTAGAAGTATTTTTATAGTTTACGAAGTAAATATGTGAAGGAGTTTGTCTCATTTTGCAGAAAAGTACTTCTGAAACCATAGTTTGGAGGTTGCCAAACACCTTCAAACATCAGTTGATGGGATAATTGAAGCGCAGGGGCACAATTTAGTATTTATTTGTCATCATTTATATAAACACTTACAAGTATATTTTAAGTGAACTAAGATAAAACTCTTCCTATATATTTATTTTATACTCTATAAATTATGATTAAAAATTTACTGATAAATTATTTTAAACAGGCCCTTAGCTTTTGAGAGAAAATCCATGATAAAGTGTAAGCAGAAGTTTGATACATATAACTTTTGAAATTTGGAGAGAGAAGTTTTTTTTTTTTAAGTTAGTCTCACATTTAAGAAATTTATCATACATTACATCATACTATCTTACTTATATTTAAACTTATACTCCATTTGATTTGAAAAAGGCTAAAGTATAAATTTAGTCATCTAACTTTTTATAAGGTTTCAATTTGGTTTCTTGATTTTAAAAAACATATATTTGGTCCTTTAATGCTAAATCATTAGGCTTCAATAATTATTTTTGGAACAATCATGGATTTTTTTAAAAATTAAACTTAATAGGGTAGCATTTGAAAATATTTTATAAACATTTAAGATCTTAATATCATCATTTTTTAAAAAAAATTTAAGATCAAAGAACTGAAGATATGCTTTTTAAGTTAAAGAACCAAATTAAAACCTTATATAAAGTTAAAGGACAATATGTATATTTTAGTCTTTAAAATATAAGCATTAAATCTTTATAGGATTTAATTTTTTTATAATGTATGATTGAGATTTGTTTTATCATTTAGTCATTTTTTAAAATTTTTTACCCCTAATTAACGATGTCTCTCTCATTTCTTTTTTCTACTTACTCTCCCAATTTATTATTATTTTTTAGCTATAATATACATTTGGCCCTTTAATTTTGTGTAAAGCTTCAATTTAATCCCTTAACTTTAAAAAGTATACTTTTGATTATTGATCCTAAAATTGTTAGTTTTTAAATGATGATTTTTGTAATAATTATGGTTATTTTAAAAATTAAACTCAATATGCTAGTATTTAGTAATGTTTTATCAATATTTAAGAGTTCAATATCATTATTTTTTATTAATAGTTTTAGAGTTAGAGGACTAAGAGTTTATTTTTAAAAGTTAAATAAATAAAATGAAACCTTATATAGAATTAAATAACTAAAAGTATACTTAAACTATTATTTTTTTCATATTAGCATATTATTTAATAAAATTTATGTCTTTTTAAATTATTTTACATTAAATTTGATTTTTCAATAGTAATTCAAACAATTTTATTTTTACAAATTAATTTAAACATAAATTATATTATCTATTCTCACTGTTGCCCGATTTTAAATTCTCAAAAGCCCAAATAAGTCCCTTTTTTTTTCTGCCGCCAGCCCCCACTCCGCCGTCGTCGTCCGTCACGAAATCCCATCTTCTACCAGCCCTTATCGTTGCTATTGAAGTCCGCAACTGCTGCCCTTGTCGTTAAATCCAGTGAGTCGCTCACCGTGGATTTTGTGTTGTTTCCTCAGGATCCCTTGGCCTGTTTTGCTGACTGTTCATCTTCATAATTATGTTAATTGTTCATCAGCAATGGAGCAATGCTAGACCATTTTTGTTGATTTCCACTGCCTTTTTCAATCTCTTTTGTTCCACTACCCTCTTTTTTTCTTAACAATTATTAAATCAAAACTTTAATGATCTAAATTTAATATTTTATAACATTTTATAAAAATAAATATTATTATAAAAATAGATAAATAAATGTAAATTGTTAAAATTTAATTTGAAGAGCTCATAATAATCTTTTTTAATTTTTTAATCACAGCTGTGAACTATTTAAATCAAATTTTAACCATTTAAGTTTATTTATTTTTTATAATATTATTTTTATAAAATATTAAATTTGGATTATTAAAATTTTAATCAGAAAATAAAAGAAGGATGGGAGAGGGGAAAAGATGTCATAGAAACGACAGCAGTCACCAATTGTTGATTATCGCCAATAAGGGCAGGCCAGGCTGGGGCTCAAATGCCCAGGCGTGAAAAGACGCACCCGGGTTCTCTTCACTTTTCATGATTATTACCATCCTTTTCTTTTACAAAAATAAATATCACGGTAACTTTAAATGAAAATTGATAAATATTTTTTTCATTCTATTTATAAAGTAGAAAGAGAATATAATTTTTGATTCTATTTATAAAGTATTAAAAAATATTTTGTATAAATATATAATTTTATCTCTTATTTATTATTATGTTAATTTTGTTTAGATGAGGTATAATATATGTTAAATAGAAATAAAATTACAAATTATTAAATTTAAAATGAGAATTATAAAATTTTTTTTTTTTGATTTGTGTGTAACATGCTGAAAGTAGCTATTAGAAGAGGAGTACTTTTAACCAATGAAAAAAAAAGGATTAGACTGGCCAGTTCAACCAGAAAACCAGTGAACCAGTTCCCAATCCGGTTTGATTTGGACAATGAACCGGCTCTGAATCAAATCGGAATTAACCGTAAAAAACTGGTAAAAACCGTTCGATTGGATGGGTTACAGGTTTTCTTTTCCTCCTCTTCCTCTTCACTTTTAGTGTGTCACCGCTTGTTGGAAAAGACATGAACATGATTGAGAGAACTGGCAGAAGCAGAAAAAATCATGAAAAAAAAAGATCTATTTGGAAGCTCTTCTGTGTCGTCTCAAACCTGTGCTCATAGAAGAGTGGAAGGCAAGAATGAGGATAAATAGCAGAATCGAATGGATGTGCAGAAAGAAAAAAAACGTCACGGTTATCTTCACTGTCTAAGAAAGAAAGAAAGAAAAATGAAGAGGGAGGAACGACTTTCACGGTTTAAATGAGAAAGAAAAGAACCAAGAAGCTTCAATTTCAAGAAGTATTCGGTGCTCTAAGAGGAGAGAGGAAGAAAAAACCAAACAAATGAGTATTGGGGTCTCAAGAGGAGAGAGGAAGAAAAAACCAAACAAATACCTCGTGATGAACATTGTGATGGTCTGATGAACATTCACGTGAGAGAGAGAAGAAAAAGATAAAAGTGTAAACTATAAAATAATACTCCTTCCGTTCTTTATTATAAGAGACATTTCATGCTTATGGTATGTTCCTATATATAAGAGACACTTACAAGTTGTCTCTACTTTTTTGTGTTGATTTTCTATTTTACCCATATTTATTATCTCCAACTCACACTCTCTCTCCTTCCCACTTCTCTTTCTTTTAATAATTTACCATTGTTCTCTCTAATGTTCTCTCTCCTTATTAATGAGGGCATTTTTGACAAAAAAATTATACTTTTTACACATTGATTGCTTTTAACTAATTTTAACTGTTTTTTTAATCAACGTAATTCGGTTATTTGTTTCTTATAATAAGGAACGGAGGGAGTGAAAAAAAAGGGATCGTAGTGGGTTGTGAAGAAATCAGGAAAAAGACAAAAAAAAATAAAAATAAAAATAATACATAAATATTTTGTAAATAAATTATATTATTTTAATTATTACTGGTTTAATCTAGTGTAATCCCAATATAATGTATTAACTTTTAACTCACTGTCTTTATCCGTCTAGCGGCTGGTCTAATTTTTTTTGTTTCTTGCTTTTAACGCCCCGCCCTTGCGAGCCGGCCCTGCCCTTTTTGTCGGGTATTTAAACATTAGCACTGTTGTTGATGTTGACTGGTTTCGGGGGTAAATTATTGCGTTCCCTCCCGGATCTGGAATTCGTTCTCCGCGATCCGACAATCGAAGAGGATGCCTCAGGGAACCCTTGAAGTCGTTCTGGTTAGTGCCAAGTATCTTGAGAATACCGATTTTCTCAGTGAGTTTCTCTCCATTCATCCTTCTGCTGTATTCGTTTTAGTTTTTATTTTTCTTCAACCAAATAGGAAAATAAGATCGGGAAAGATTATATATATAAGAAGAGTAGCAAGAGTGGAAGAGACCACTCAGGCTTGTTTTCTAAATTCTATTTCAATATCTCTACATGCTTTTGAACAGACAACGTGGATCCTTATCTGATCCTCACCTGTCATGCTCAGGAACACAAGCAGCGTCGCACCAGGTACAGAATCTAATCTGAATCCGATGAGTCAATGAATCTCCGTCAGTTGTATAACTGATCGGCGTCAAATCCTATTATAAATTTTGTTTTCAATTTGACAGGTAACGTTTCGGAACTCATATTGAGGATATTGGACATGATGCTGGGGCGGAAATTGATTTCGCAGGAGGAGAAGCAACGTGAGTTTTGCAAATTTCTTTTTCTAATTTTTAGCTTTTGATCTCTTTCTTCTGGTTAATATCAAGCCAATTCTCTTTCCTTTAAGCTCCTTTGCTTCAAATTTTTACACAGAATCATGGTAATTATCAAAATCAATTTTGTGCTGTTTTTATAAATCTATCCAATCTATTTATATATTTTTTAATATATTCTTAAAATTCTGTAACGCCGGTCAATATTTAAATGGTTTGGGTTGCAGATCCGTGCTTTCCTTTTTCTTTTTGCTTTTTTTCGTCTCCGTTGCCTGAACTTGCCTTTTTTTTTTTTTTTTGGGGCCTCTGTTGCCTGAACTTATTTATTAATTTTTTTGGACTCTGTTGCGTGAATTTAGTTCAGCTACCATGGCTATGGGGGAGGCGTGTTTATTCCGAAATCTGCGGCTGAATGCCTCGGCATGTGATACGGACAGAAAAGGTGAATTGCGAAGAACGGTCCAAAACTTGACAAAGTGGATTGGTCCCACCTCACGCGGTATTCACCCCCTTTGCCTTCGTAGTGAAGTCTTCGGTATTTCACTTTGTGAAGCTAATTTTTTGACGAAAACCAATTCAAATACTGCTATTCTAATTATAACTTTATATGTTTATGTGTCTTTTTTAATTTCATGTAAACTTATAATTGAACATTGCTAAATGCTAATACTTTAACAATAGGGCACATTGTCATTGTTAATTAGAGAGCTTGACATAATAAATATGAGTAACTTGACATGAGTTTGTTCTTTTTTCTATTATCATTTAAAGGGGTAATACAAACTTTGGTCTTTTAAGTTTATTTTCATTTTAATTTTGGTCCCTCAAATTTCAAATCCTGAGTTTTACTTTCTCAAGTTTCTTTTCATTTATAATATTAGTTCCTATAATATAATAGAAATTTAGACTATTTTATATCAAATTAGTCTTCCTAATGTGCAAACGATTTTCCCGCATATGCAAGTGGTCTTTCCCAAGATGCAAGTGGTTTTTCCTATGCAGATGATCTTCCTACATTGTGTCATAAACGTCTTCTAACCAATAGACAAGTGGGAAAATGGAGTGGTAAGTCAATGTACTGTCACATTTGCAACGCGTTGGAAGAAGATATACTGCATGCGCTTAGAGACTGTCCTTATGCAGCTGGAATCTGGAAGAATTTCCTAAAGTATGGAAGACGAAAGCAGTTTTTTGATGCGAACTGGAATCAATGGATAAGACTGAACCTGAACTGGAGAACGCAAGTGGAAGAAGACATAAGGTGGCCAGAACGTTTTGCGGTGACTTGCTGGTTTATATGGAGATGGAGAAACGCACGGATACATGAACATAATTTTAAAGCACCTTGGAATGAGACGGCCATCATTAATGACTATCTCTAGAGCTTTGATATGAAATGGACACCGACAGAGAAGGAGAAGGGACAAGGAAGAGCAACTAAAATAAGTTCGAAACCTCCTGCACAGGGATGGTGTAAACTTAATACTGACGGCGTGTTCTGTGGTAGCAACACTATGGGATGTGGTGGAGTTATGAGAGGAGATCAAGGAGAATGGCTCAAAGGATACACGAAGAGACTATCAAGAGGAAATGCATATACTGCAGAAGTATGGGGAATCATTGAAGGCTTGGAGATATGTTGGCTAATGGGGTTCAAGCAAGTTGAAGTCGAATGTGACTCGGTTGAACTCGTGCAGCAAATTGTTCGAACAGGAAGACTAGGAGTATACCCAGACTTGTTAGGAAGAATAGAAAGTCTTCTACTACAAGAGTGGCAAGTGAAGTTTATGTGTACGCTTAGAGAAGGAAATAGATGTGCAGACCAATTGGCAAAGCTCTGTCTTAGATATGGGACAGATAGGATGATGTGGACGACACCGCCAGAGGAGCTACTACAAAATGTGGAAGAAGATGCTGCTGGAGTTAGTATCCCGAGAGGGTTGTTAGTGTAGTGACTTAGTCACCTTTTGTTCACAAAAAAAAAAAAAGAGATGACCTTCCTACATCTGCAACTCACTTCTCCTAATGTGCAAATTCTCAATATGCAGTGGCCTTTCTTTAAATTTGAACCTCCCACAAATGCCCTTAATGTGTAAATTCTCAATATGCAAGTGACATTTCTTAAAATGCAATTGACCTTCCCATACATGCAATAACCTTCCCTAATGTACAAATTCTCAATATGTAAATGACATTCTTCCCTCATATGCAAATGACCTTTCCCCATATGCAAATGACATTCCCTCTTTCTCATCTGTTGAAGGATATCTTGCTCTTTCTTTTGTTATATTTATTGATGCTTAAGGACCTTACATCTTTATATTATTCCAGGTCTCGTTCTCAGACTAATTTGTCAAATTTTGATTTATTCCCAATTTTCCCAGGTTGGGTTGTGGTTATTCCTAAAAAATGGTAGGTGGAGAAAAGTAGCTCATGTTGATGATTCTTTCGAGCATCCCACTAGATGCCTTATTCACTGAAGGGAGCATCCCATCCACGGTATGCGATGCTGTCAAGGATGGGGAGTACCGCGGAAAGATGAAACTCAGTCTCACTTTTACACCTGAGGTAATTCTCTTTCCTTTAAGCTCCTCTTTGCTTCAAATTTTACACAAAATCATGGTAATTATCAAAAACAATTTTATGCTGTTTTTTGTAAATCTATCTATATATTTTTTAATATATTCTTGAAATCTTGTAATGCCTGTGAATATTTAGATGGTTGGGGTTCCAGATCCGTGCTTTCCTTTTTCTTTTTGCTTTTTTCGTTTCCGTTGCCTGAACTTGACTTTGTTTTTTTTTTTTTTTCCTTCGGCCTTTGTTGCCTGAGCTTATTTATTTATTTTCGTCTCTGTTGCCTGAATTTAGTTCAGCTCCCAGTGCTGTGGGTTAGGCATGTTTATCCCGAAATCTCCGGCTCAATGCCTGGGCATGTTACAGACTAAAAAAAAACGTTTGGATAAAATCAAACTATAGTTTAGAAAATAACTTCTAGAGAATAGATTTTGGGATAACGTGATTTTGATAAAGTGAAATTGTTTGGATAATTGTTATCAGAAGTATTTTTTATATGTATAAATTACTAAAAAGAGCATAAATTAATATGATAATTACATAAAAGATAAATTTTATAATATAATTTAATTTCAAGAAATAAATTTGTTAATAATATATTTTTTACTAACATAATTAATAATATATAAAAAAATATAATTAAAAAATAATTAATATGTATATATATTTATAAAACATAAGATTAAATATGTTTTTTACAAAAATAATTTTTTTTTGCCAATAAAAAAAACCTCACCACCGCCTCTTCCTGGGAGCCGAAGACATAAATCACACCACCAGGGACAGCGTCTATTGAACGAGCAAGGAGGGAGAGGGAAAAAAAAAAGTGAATGGCAGGAAAAAGGGGATGAAATAATTGGGGTTTTTTTGTCTTGTACTGCCGACCCTTCTCTGCCGAGTCCAAATTTGAGGCAGGAAGCGAAAAAATTGCTTTATTTTGACTGAAGCTATAGTTTCAGATCATTTATGCGTGTTTGGATGATTTTTTTTCCCCCCAAATCATGGTTTAGATGTCTAAACCATGATTTGGCTTGCTATCCAAACAGACTCTAAAAGATGTTTGGATGTCAAACCATAGTTTAAAAATTTTTTTAATCCTAAATATAAGACTTTAATCTATTTTGTTTGTCATATTTATGTTTTTTTATCCAAATTAGTCTTTCTAACAATGATAGTTCTAACTAATGTACTTGATTAGTAAGGATATTTTAGGAAAGACAACATATTTATTACAAATAACTAATTTAAGTTCTTTTCTTAGTCTTCTTAAATTAGTCAATTAACTCTTATAATTAGGACCGGAGATAGTAATATTTTAATATGACATATTGTCATTTTTTATTAGAGAGCTTGACATAATGAATATAAGTAATTTGACATGAGTTTTTTCTTTTTACCCTTATCATTCAAAGGGGCAACACAAACTTTGGTCCCTTAAGTTTATTTTGATTTTGGTTTTGATCCTTCAAATTTCAAATAATAAGTTTTAATCCCTTAAGTTGTTTTTAATTTATAAACTTAGTTCCTATAATCTAATAAAAATTTAGGCCATTTTATTTTTTGAAGGATCAAAACCCGTGTTTTGGCGGTGGAGGACAGTGCCGAGCCTCTTTTTAATCTGAATACTTTGCCTTGTCATTCATTTTCTAAGATCCGAGCAGCCCAGATGCCTCAGAAGGGAATCTTGACGGTCGATCTGATTGATGCCGGGGTTCCTCGGCGTACCCGTCTTTTGAGTGAGTTCCTCTCCATCAATCCTTTCGTAGTCATTTTGAGTGAGCTTCTCTCCATCTAAACTCTATTTCAACACGTTTCTTTGCTTTGAACAGAGGGCGGGGATCTTTACGCGATGTTCGATTATCATGGTCAAAAGCGCAAAAGCACCGTCGTAGCAGGTACGGTATCTTATTTGAAGTCATTGACTTAATGAACTACTGCGTCAGTGTTTTAACTGATCGGCCTCAGATCCTAATACCAACGTTTCTTGACATGATGGACCAAATGTGGTGAACGTACAATTAGCACGCGTTTACAGTGATAAATTGTGATTTGTCAAAGCAGGTAGAAGAGCTGCTCCGAAATCTCATGAATTCGCCTGGATGGGTCCCTGTGTGGCTCTTAAAGCGAGGATATATGACGCTGCAGCCGCGGATGGTGATTTCATTGGAGAAGCAGAGTGAGTTTTTGCATATTTTTACATATTTGTTTTAATCTTTATGCCCCGTTTGGTGGCAAGGGACTGAGCCTTTAGAACTTAGAAGTGGAATTGGGATCGGAATTTAAAAATTGGACTGTTTGGTATGCTAGAATTGGGTTCCATGAAGTGCCAGTTCCATCAAATGTTGGAGCTGCCCCCATGAGAACTAAGTTCTAGTTCCGTGAATTTATTATCTGACAATTTTGCCCACTACCCCTCCTCTCACTGAAACAATCCACGGCCACCATGAGGACGGCGGAAGATGGCTAGGGTGACGGCGGACGGCGCACTGTGGTTCTTCTTTCTAGATCTGGTTTAAGAACACATTTGAGGAGATCGGGCCCTCCCTCTGTAATCTTCTTCAACCTCTGTTGCCTCCTTTTTCCCTTCAATCTTTTACAACCTCCATCACCCCTCACCCTCCAACCTCTAATCCCTTAGTCCGTCTCCGTCCGTGCTCCTCCAAGCATCCCAAAAGTGCAGTCGCTTGTGAGAGAGGTAAAGCTTTCCACTAGTGGCGTCCTCAAACCCATCATCCTCAGTTCCTGCTTTCCGCCATGGATTTGTCTGTTAACTCTCATTGCTCAGTTCGACTGATGCTTTGAAAAGAGGATTAGATTTTTGAAGTTTTTGACAAATCTTGGTTTGATTAAAATGAAACTAATATTGACTTTTTGATTTGATGACTGAGTTTGTTTTAATTTGATAGTTTTTGAGATTTTGTCAAGTGGTGAAGGATTTTCCTGTGATGCGGTTTTGTGTGTGTCCGCCATGGATGCCTTTTTTTTTTTGGGGGGGGGGTTGTTTGAATGAGGATAGTTGGATGTTTGAATGAGGATAGTTTAGTAGTTTCATATTATAACTTTATATTTTAATTAAAGATTAGATCTTATTTTCATCATCCCACTAAATATGTTTTAAGATCCAGTTCTATTTTTGCTCCCATTTCCAATTCTACTTCCATAAAACCACTTCCATGATATCAAACGGAGTATTAGCTTTTGTTTCTTTATTCTGCTTTATATCATGATTTTTTTTTTTACAGTCAAGGTTTTAAAAATTGGACTTGATAGTCGGACCGGTTTTAGCTGGTAAACGGAACATCCTCTGACTCGGTTAGCATAGTATACCTGTTTTGAATCATTTCGAGTCGTTTTAAGCTAGCATTGGACCGGAAGCCGGTGTTAACCTGAGAATCAGGACGATAAAAAGCCGGCAGCTTGAAGTTTTTCACACTGTTGTGCAGTGGGAAAAAAAAGCTAGATCTGTCTTGAGATTAACAAACCCTCCGGCTCGGCATAGTTCCACCAACATAGAGGGGTGAGATGGGAAAACAAGATAAGCGTGTTCTGCTTATGGTTTAAAATTGTTGAGAGAGAGAATTTGTATTGAGTGCTGTAAAACTGTAAAAGTAATAACCTCCCTGCACCATCACGCGCTTGCCTGGGGTGCCTTTTTTTTTTTTTTTAATATCAAATCTTTATTTGTGTTTTTTTTTTTTAATTGTTTCTCATTTCTCATTTTATTTATATTTTTAATTTTGGTGTTATTTAAAAATCTACTTACATATCTTTTATATTTTATTTTTTTTTTTGAGTGGAAAAGGGAAATCAATTAACCAATCAAAGGGAGTCCAGAAAAATTACAAAACGGAAAGAACCAAAATAAGAGACAGCAAGCAAACAGCGCAGATCAAGTGGGGAAATTAATGTCAGCTATAAGATCCATAGCTCTATTAGTATGCCTAACGATGGCATCAGTAACAGCAATAATTTCTTCCGGTCGGAAATCTTCTCCAGCAAACAATCGCTTGTTTCGAGCCTCCCAAAGCTTCCAGTTGAGGATGCCAAATCTCAGGATCCAAGTCTTGTTGGCTCGGCATGGGCTTATGTTATGAAGCCACCAATCACCAATTGGTTTCCCCAAGAAGCTGCTGAGGTGCCTCTCAGGAACGAGGTGCTTCCAGCAGCAGCAACAGCTAGAGGACATTCTCTGAAGATATGGTTTATGTCCTCAGGTCCTCCGTTGCATAAGTCGCAGTTCACATTTTCAGTTAAGTGACGGTGTTTTCGTTCAACATTCGTGAGGAGTTTTCCTTTATAAGCCAGCCATATGAACGATTGAATTCGGTGGGCCCCCGGCCACTTCCAGATTAAGCTCCATTTCTTAGAAACTGGGTCCCAAGAGTCCTCTTCAATGGATTTGTAGGCTGAGGCTACTGAGAAATTGCCCCCTTGTTGGGATTCCAGAAACAAGTCGCTAGTCCATCCCCATGACTGGGAGGGGGGATGCTGGCAATCATGTGGTTGATAAAAGTGGGGAGCAAATCAATGAAAAGCTCCCACCGCCATTGGCCATTGCTGTCTACAAAGTCTGATATTGGTCTTTGGAGACAAGTATCATCGATATCTGAGAAAGCAAGATTTTTAAGAGGCCCAAGATCTCCAACCCAATAGTCGGACCAGAACTTAACTTTCGTGCCATCTCCAATCTTCCACTTGATGCCCAGGGAGGTAATGGACCAAGATCTAGCTATGCTTCGCCATATGTGTGAGCAAGCTTTGGTGTTGAAGCCTTGATTGGTTTCGGGAGCCCAATTATATTTTGCACGCAAAACTTGAACCCATAAGAGCTCAGGCCGGCTTACAAGGAGGAAACCCAGTTTCGATAAAAAAGCATTGTTTTGGCTTTGCATGGATTTCAGACCACAGCCCCCATTTCTAGGTGGTTGACACATTTCTGTCCAGTTGATCAGGCTAATACCTCTATGTTGAGCATCAGAACCCCATATGAAACCTCTTATGATCTGCTCAATTTGTGGTTGGTAGAGACAGGCAGTAGCGACGTTTGCATGGCATAAAAGGGGATGGAAGACAAGACTGATTTGGCAAGTGTGATTCTACCAGCTAAGGAGAGGGTTTTGCCTTCCAGTTGGTGAGCTTTTGTTGCAACCTCTCGATTATATATCGGTAAGTCTCTTTGGTGACTCTTGAGTGCAATAAAGGGACACCAAGATACTTTCCGAGGTGCTCAGTCTTTGAGTAGCCTAGTTGTGTACAGATTTCATTTGCTTCACTCCTGCCAACGTTTTTGGAGAAGAAGATCCTTGTCTTGGCTTCACTTATGGTGTGTCCTGAGGATTGGCAAAATTCTGTCAACGTCTTCTTGATTAATCTAATTTGCCTCGCAGTGGTCGTGCTGAACAGGACAAGGTCGTCTGCGAAGAAGAGATGCGAAAGTTGAGGGCCGTTCCTTCCCATTCTAATAGTGCTCCAGTTGCCACAAGAAACTTCCGAATTAATAGCCTGGGATAACCTTTCCATGCATAACACGAAGATGTAGGGAGAGAGGGGTCCCCCTGCCGTATCCCTCTACTTGGTTGAAATGAGGTAGATGGTGTTCCATTCCAAAGGACTTGCATTGAGGGGGTGGTGATGCAAGTCATGATAAGTTTGACTAGAGAATCGGGGAACCCAGCATCACGCAGTGTGTCTTCTATAAAATTCCATTTAAGCCGGTCAAATGCCTTCTCAAGATCAACTTTGATGGCCATCCACCCTGTTTTCCACTCTTCGTTCTCATAGAATGGATTACTTCTTGTGCGATGATAATGTTATCCGTGATGTTACGGCCTGCTATGAAGCTAGACTGATAAGGAAGGATGAGATCAGGCATTAGAGATTTCATGCGGTTTGCAATGATCTTGGTGATGACTTTATAGGCGACAGAGCATAGGCTTATTGGTCTAAACTCTTTAAGTCTTTGGGGTCTCTCAATCTTTGGAATTAGAGTGATCAAAGTTCGGTTATGGAATGCATCAAGAGTCCCGTGCTGGAAGAACTGAGAGATCATGTCACAAAGATTCTTGCCTACCGTGTCCCAGTATTTTTGGTAGAAGAAAGCATGAAGGCCATCAATACCAGGGGCTTTCAGTGGTTTCATGCCAAGAAGGGCTTTCTTGATTTCTTCAGGGTGGACTGTAGCTTCGAGGGAAAGCCAGGCAGAGCTGGGAAGAAGTGGGAACATGCCTCTGTGATTATATGTGACTGGGTCTTCGCTGTCCGAGTAGAGGTTTGAGAAATACTGCTTGGTCATGGATATTAGCGTCTGCTCATCTGAAATCCAATCTCCCTCATCATTTCTCAAGGAGGAGATGCGGTTTCTTCTTCTCTTCTGATTCGGGCTTTCATTTGATAGTAGGAGGTGTTCCTGTCACCTAGGCAAATCCAATCACTGCGGGATTTCTGGGCCCAAAGGAGCTCTTCATTTAAACATGTGGTTTCAAACTCAAGGCGAAGTGACTCTTCTAGATCGATCAAGTGAGGCGATGTAGGCGATCTTTCAAGATCCCGCTGGATTCTCATAATACGTTTCTGGAGCTGGTGTTTCTGTTTGCCAATGAGACCAAAGACTTCGTTGTTCCAAAGCGAGGCTGCTTGTGTGAATTGATTAATATTTTCTTTGAGACTGATTTCGTTCGACCAATTATCTTTGACTAGTTGTGGAAAGGAGTCATTGTTAGCCCAGGCAGCCAAAAAACGAAAAGGTTTGGTGGAATTACCTGACCGATGAGACGTCCCAAGTTCAATGAGGAGGGGTCTGTGGTCAGAATTAATTTGGGCCAAGTGCAGGATCTTCGAGTTGGGGAAGGTGTGAATCCAGGCTGTGTTGGAGAGGGCTCGGTCCAGACGTGCAAAAGTGAGTCCTCGTCGCCAGGTAAAATGGGGTCCAGAGTAGCCCAAGTCCACTAGATTATTGTTGTTGCAAAAGGCCTGGAAATGAGGGCAGCCCTTCCTCCTTTTTTCTGAGCCACCACGGCGTTCAGTAGAGCTAAGGGTAGCATTAAAATCACCAGCAAGGAGAAGAGGAGCTGAGTTGAAGTAAGAGGTCCTGGTGAGATCAGACCATACCCTTTGGCGGATTTGGCTGTTCGGGTGGGCATAAACCGCGGTGAAGAAGAAGCTTTGCAGATCAAATTTTAGCGTGATCTTTGAGTGAATGAATTGACTGTGGCTTGTGATGACTTCGACTTCGACAGCATCAGTCCATAGAAGCCATATTCCACCAGAAAAACCATTGGCCTCAACACGATGAGAGTAGGCATAACCAATTTTCCTAATTACTTTATCAGCAGTGATTCCAGAAATTCTGGGTTCAACGAGAGCTACTACGTGGGGTCGGTGGTCTCTGATAAAAGACTTCAGCACACTGTGAAATTTGTTGGCGGCAGCGCCTTGACAATTCCAGACGAAAATTGACATGGATAAAAGATGAAGGGTTTAGCAGTCCATGTGAGGCTGGTCCTCGTCAATTTCATCATCATTCGCTTGATCTTCGCATGAACCATCATCCAAGGTGGATTCCGGGAAGTCTAGAGATTTGGTAATGGCCTTGAGCATTTCATCTGCAAGGCTGGGCGGTGGGTCCTTAAAGTGGGGTTTGGGCTTTTTGAGGTGGATGCCCGAGAGGGTTTTGGGGTCTATGTGGGGGGGCTTTTGGTCAGGAGGTTTGGGTTGAACATTCTCTTTCCCAATGTCTAAGGATTTGGGCTGGGGATGTTTGGGCTTGGTGGGTCTGATTGGTTGGAGGGTCGAATTTGGCTTGGGGAAGGAGGTGACTTGATGGCAGCTGGGGTCTAGTGTAGTGGGGTTTTCGGCCTTATAGGGGCGACTGGCAAAGAGGGAGTCGGGATTAGTCAGGTGGGTGGGGTCTTTAGTCGGCTTATCTGACACAGGTACCTGTCTGTTTTTGCTGACTGGTGTTCTCACTGGTTTGGTAATTTTTTCCTTCCCTTTCCATTCCCTGGCCTGCCTGATGAGATAGCAATCCCCCTGTAGGAGGAGTGGGAGGGTGTAGCACTCTCGATGTTATCATCACCAGCCGTCAGAATGTCAAATCTATTGCCTCTGGTAATATCTTTTGATAGCTGCTACCTGCTTCTCTTTTTTCTGAGTACCTTCTTCTTCCTCTAGATGGCGCTTGCATCCATGCACCGTAGAGCGCGTCAGGATCTCTCACCGCGTGAGAGGTACTCGCTTCAATGGAGGACTGGTTCGCCGGAGGGTTGGCGGGCTGTGCGTGCTCGCTTGTTTCCATTTTCCTTGGGCAGACATCTTCCAGATGGCCGTAGCAACCACAACAATAACAGATGGTTGGCAGTCCTTCATACTCGACGTACAATATTTTGCCATCAACGTCGATCTTAGCAGTAAGTGGCTGGGAGAGATCAATGAGGACTGCCATACGGGCAAACTTCCCTCGCTCTCCTGAGGCAGTGTTATAGTCAATCCTAAGTACCTTGCCCAACACTTCTCCTATGGCTCGAACCACACTTTTCTTATAGTACTTAGCCGGCAAACCAGGGATGCGGATCCAAGCCATGACTTGGGAGGCGACGTGGGTTAGAGGGGAGAAGTCGGGAGTCCAAGGTTGGACTGTGAGATAATGCCCGAAGATGACCCAGGGCCCTCCCAGCAGGACCTCCTGATAATCTCGTTCATTACTTAGTTTGGCAATGAAGCAGTTACCCTCTAGGTCCGATAGTTGAACAGTGCCATTGAGTTTCCAGAGGCTGACAACCTTGTCTCGGAGATCATTATATCTGATGTTGCGACCAAGCATTTTAACCACAACCGCAAATTTCATGCTGTCATCTAGTATCTTGTGGACCCTTGCTGAGAAATGAATGGATGGAAAGGGACCTGCTTTGTTGACAGTGATGTCCCCTTCGTGGAGTGCGAGATCTTCTTCCTCATCCCTGGCTCGTGGGCCCTGGTTGAGTAGCATGTCCCTGAAGGAAGGCGCTGGTTGCTCAGGTGGGTCGGTGGCATCCATATTCAAGTCGTTAGTCTGCTGGTCCTCGTTTGCTTCCTCTGCAGACATTTCTTCATCAGATGGTGAGATAGGGTCATAGGAGAGAATATCGGATTCTTCGTGAGGGAGTCCATTACGTATTTTCACTTTCTTCGTCGATCGATTGTCATCTGGATGCGGAGGGGTGTCTTCTTTTTCCTGAAGCTTGGTGGAGAGAGAGCGTTCCATCGATCTTTTATATTTTATTTTTACATAAAATGATTACTATGAAGTCATATGTATTTAGTAGTTTATTTTTAATGATTTTGTGAGGTATGTTAATATTACGTGAGCTTGTTCACTCGTTATAAGATTGAGATATTTAAGTGTTCCTTAAAATTTTTTTAAGAATGTAATATGATATTTTATTTTTTAACCTATGTTATCATATCGGTATATAATTTTTTAAATTATGTCATTGGTCTAACGATTCGACCAGTTGAACCTGCTGTACTTTCAAAACATTGTTGACAGCATAATCATGAAGCATTTCATTAGCAGTATATCACTGTAACTGATTCAGTAGGAGTCTTCAGATAGCCTAACCTCTGTCTAGGGTCTCTCCTAGGGTTTTGTCGAAGCGGAGTCTTCGTTGGAATTCTCTCCACTGTGGGAGATTTTAGTAATGGCGTCTTGGGGTTTCAGCAGTTTCATGCCCGAGATTTCGTTAGGTAAGGGATGGAAGGTGTTTGGTAAGGGTGGGATAGGAGATTGGGGCTGGCTTTCCAATGAGATGGAGCAGGGGTGTATGCTTCGGGAAAAAGGAGCTCTGAGTTTGGCGTCAACGATTCAGAGGCTGGCAGGGATCTTAACGTTTATCAGCTTGGAGGCTTTCAGAGGGTGGGGATCAAGACTCGCAAGGTAGTTGAGGAGTTGATAATGCTGGGTGAAGCTTCATTGAAGGTTGGAATCAAGACTCTGAAGGATCTGAAGTTTAACATGCTGAAGCCGTGGGACGGTTTTAAGTTGGGATCGACGGAAGCTCATCCTGATACTTGCTTTCTGAGGTTTGGTGGCTGGCTCACAGCCACCCAAGCACCATGGGGGTTTTTTCTCAATGCTACCAGGGTTGGGGGGCCTCTCTGGGTGTGCATTTGGAGTATAGGTCTCCCCTGTTTACTTTTAAGATTAAGCATTGTGACTTGTTTTTGTTTTTCATTTTGTGGTTGTCTTGTTTGATCTGTGTTCACCTTTTCTTGTGGGTTATTTTTGTTTGTGCTGGATGCTGGTTTACTTCTGCCATGATCACTGGTTCTTTGGTATTTGTTTTCAAATTCCAGAGGTCTCTTCATTCTTCTGTCATAGAGGGGTCTGTTGAAGCTGCTTTTGTTTTTGCAGCATTGGCATCAAAGAGGGGGGGCTCGGGAGAGCATGTCTTTGGACAACCACCCTCTATTGCTCTTTCTGTTGATCATGGTGGATTAAAAACCAGCCTTCTCGCTTTCAACCTGCAAGTTCTGGCTGGTTGTCTTTATTAAGTTTGTCTCTGTAGCTTTGCTGTAGCTTTGTGGTGTCATTTGGCTTTGTTCTTCGTTTCTTTTCTGTTTCTGCATGAGTGTCTGTATTATGTTCTTGTTTTAATGATATTAAGCTTTTCCGGTCAAAAAATAAAAGAGGAGTCTTCAGATAATATTTGGTGGTATTATAACTTTGTACGCAGCCGACTTGTTTTAGAGATAACTGTGATGTGATGTGAAGGTTGGGGAATAAATTGTGATGATTTCCTTTTTGGATAATAAATCATAATGATTTTTTTTGCCATAAAAATCATACTGATTTTTAAAGTAGTCGAGTTGATGATTCTTTCCAGGGTTCCCTTGGATGATTTGTTAACTGAAGGAAGCATCCCAGCGGCGCCATATAAAATCTGGAAGGATGGGCAGGAGCGCGGGGAGGTTCAACTGGCCTTCACTTTAACCCCCGACGTAATTCTCTCTCCTTTGGCTTCAATTTGCTTCATATTTTTTTTGCACAAAATAATGGTAATTATCAAAAACAATTTTCTGCCGTTTTCTGTTTTCATAAATTCAAACTAAAACTAGACTTTTTTTTTTGTTCCCAAACCTCAGGGGCTGCATTGGGATATTGCTTATCCCTCTTTCCAATTTTGGACATTCACTTATGTGACTTCGTTGGCATTCTGGTCCTTCAAAATGTTCAAGGCATGCATGATCGTTAGGGATATACCGGTGCGAGGCCTTTGCTTCATGGCATTCGTGCTGATGGAGCTCCTGGTCTTTTTAGCCTTGCTGTGAGCTTTAGTTTGTGGTGCTTCTCTGCCGGCGGATTTCTAGGTCCGTCTGTGTCATTTTAGTGTTTTTTTTCTGGTTGAATAAAAAGGCATGCATGATCGTTAGAGGCATATGGCATTCGTGCTGATGGACCTCCTTTTCTTTTTAGCCCGGCGTGAGCTTTAGTTTGTGGTGCTTCCGGAGTTGTGTGTCCGATGGTCTCTCATTTTACTGTTTTGTTTTGGGTGAATAAAAAGATCATTTTACTCGTAGCCTTTTTTTTTTTGGACCAGCTCAGAGTCTTAGATTGGAAAGATTGAATTATGCGGAAAATAGAGAGGGGAGAGAATGTCACTGAGATTGAATTGGGGAAAAAAAAAAAAAACGAAAGAATGGGGTAAATGGTTTTAATATTTTTTCTTTTATTTTACTTTTATAACTATTAAAATTTTAAAAAATTGTCGGTCTTCCTTGTATTGTTCTAAATTAGCATAGCTGCTTAAGCTTCAATTCCGTGCCATTTGCATTGCATAGGATATTTAAAATTTCCAGATTAAAATTAAATGGTTTATTTTTAATCATTTATATTTTATTATTTTTCATTGCACAGTGCATAAAATAAAAGTAATTTCTTTTTAGTTGTGAATTTTTTAAGGTGAAATTTTAACTTGAAAAAGAAAAAATATAGAAAATTTAAATTTCAACTGCCCATCAGTATAGCACGAATAGTATAAAACCTGAAGCGTGTGTCTGTAGAGACGTATAGATATCGATTGTTGTCTTTCTTCTTTTATATGCATGTCCTATGAAGGTCCTTTGATTTTACGGAAGTTGAGACTTCAAAAGCTTGTTCGTTTTTGCCTCATTTTGACGTAATGGTACATCTTTTAAAAGAGCAATCAACGTAGGGACGTAGGGTCGGATAGAACAGTTAGGATGTGTGGATGTGGGTTTTGTTGGGTTTTTTTTTGGGGGGGGGGGGGTAGGCTTAAAAATATGTTTGGTGGTGTGAGGGGAAAATAAATAGAATATTAAAATAACTTTTGTTCTCAAGTGGAAAAAAAAAAGAACTTTTGTACGATATATCCGAGGATGAAGTTAAATAATATTACTTGCGATTTTATTTATAAGATCTTATTTATAAATTACAAATAAGGTCAGTATCTTATTTTAAAATAATGTTAAGCGAAGGCATAAATGTCATAAAATTGTGGAAAATAACCATTTTGAAAATAGTCATGCATTCTTTTAATTTTTGATTTGGTATTTAAATGTTCTTGTTCTTAATTTAACTTTCGTCTGTTAACACAGAGCAAAGTTATAAGGATTAATAATGTTCACATGGTAAAATTAAAGGATTTCATAAAGAGAGAAAAATACATAAGTACTAAATTGAAAATTAAAAAAAAAAAGTATAAGTAACAAAATGATTTTTCCTTGTCAAAAAATGTGGGATGTTCCATACTTGGGAAGGGGAAAAAATTGATTCATCAACACCAAGAAGTTATATGAAAGGCGGGGGATATAAAGCACATCTTCAACGAATATTGTAATTGGTATCCCCTCTTTTAAGTATCGATGACACCTCTGTAAATGCTAGTTTTACAAATTTTTTATGAGGTTAGTATCAATGTCACCCCTTGCTCCGTTTTCTCTCCTCAAGAAAAAGCTTCCATCCCCTCTGAACAACCAAAGTACTCTCTCTCTCTGCTCCCTCCTTTCGATCCACCCTGGAAGTATTTCGCCCAGCAAGCACAATTTTGTTACTCACCACCGCTTCCAGTGACGTTTTCATGTGCATACATGGGAATTAAAATTACGACTGCAATATGGGTTGTTACGTTGGAGAATTAATTAATGGAGACGAATGTGAAACCAGGAGTGTCATTTGTCTCTCTAGTCAATAACTGTTGACTCTAAATTTATTGTCTCAACGACTCAACCAACGTGAATTGTTTCTAAATTTGACCATTTTTTAATAGTTTCTTTGGATCAAAGTTTCTACTCTGCTGCTATTTTTTTATTGTTGAACTATTTGATGCAAGATCCGAATTTTTCTTAGAGTCTTCAAAATTTAGCTTTTTATAGATTCAGATTTTATAATATCTCTTAAAATCGCAACTTCTTTTGTGATTTTACATTATCTCATAAAATTGCAATTTCTTTTAAAATTTTATCAGATCTCATAAATTTTGGATATTTTTTATTTTTTGTTATATTTTTCAAACCGCTTGTCTATTAGGTTTGGAATTTGCTTGACTTCTTTTCTACACCGATTCCAAGTATGGTCTAAAAAAACCATTTTTGATTGGATCAAAAAGTCTTTTCTCTAATATTGAGTAATTTAATCTATATTTAAACATATAGATTTATTGGGATAATTTATTAATTTGTTTCGAATTTAAATGTCCTACAAATAAGAGTAAAAACAGGTGAGACGGCCTATCAAAAATATGAGGCCTCCCTTGCATTTGACTTGCTTGGTCTGTGTGTTTTAAAATAGGAGTAGACCCAAGCTTTTTTGAAAGTTTGTTTATCTCAACAAGCTGTTTTGTTGGGTAAGGTTGAAAGCATATCAAGTCAGGTTAGGTTTCATCCTTAATAGGCCCAGTCTGTCTTGTAATAAGTGGGCCACAAATGCATGCAGTTTTTTTTCCGGAGAAATCCCTTTCTCCTAATTCTTCAATTGAGTTCCTCTATTTTACTTGGGAATCAATTGTAGAAGGACAAATGAGGGTGAGGCAAGACATATGATAGCAAAAATGTTGTGTTACTCATGCAAATGTTTCGAATGAATGAAGCTGAAGCCGTTGAATGAAGCCCATTAATGTCGCTTTAGCATCACTTAAGTCAGGGATGGCGCGTCCACCCTAAGAAATTCCATTAATTACTACCTAACTAATTTCTTCAAACTCCTTGTTCTAACCATTACACACTACTATCCTCGGGGCTTAACATAAAAACTAATTGATTAAATTGAGTATATTAAAAAAATTAGTTAAACTAGTTATTTGTAATAAATAGATGTTATTTTTTTCAAGCATTCTTACTAATCAAGTGTATTAGCTAGAATTACCATTATTATAAAAACTACCTTGAAAAAAATAGATAAATATGATAGATAAAGTGGATTGGGATTTTATATTTATAACCAAACTAAAAGTCAAACGAGCTCTTATATTAAGGATAGGAGGTATTACTTAATTTACAGTATAAACTAATTCTTATATTTAGGATTAAAAATTATACTATCTCTGATCCTTAATATAAAATTTAGTTGATTAATTTGGAGAGATTAGTGAAACTAAATAATGGCTTAATTATAGCATATATTTTACACCATCTTTTTGAAATACTTAGGTGTATTATTAAATTATATATCAATTTATAAGTAAAATAAATTGGTTTTAAAAAATAATAAATATAAATATCTAAAATAGTTTATTTAACTTCCTTAATCTCCTTAAATTATTAAAATGTGTCTATTGGGACCATGCAATCATTGGTCAATATTCCAAGCAAGCCAAACAAACCTGACCGTAATTTCTCAACACAATGTAATGCATAAAAAAATAAACAAAAAGAAAATGTGCAGTAACATAGCAAGCCTGTGTCTTCCAATTAATTATTCATAAAACTATGGCTTACCCCGGTGGCCCCACGGATTGTTGCTTGCCCAACACCATTGGTTCCTGCATTTTCCCAGTGACCAGTGAGAGTCTTGAATGGAAATTCCAGACTTGGATCTGACGAAGAATCCATAAATGGATAACGAAACTGAGCCTCAGGCTTCTCATGCCTCATGATTTCAGTTTCAAGTTGCGGTTGCTCAGATGGAACAGCTTCGACATCAGGAACTTGAGGGATTTTCTTCAACAGCTCTTCATGGATAACTGTGTTTTCATTTACTCGTGGATGCCCCAGTTTTGTTGTATTCACGTCTTCCATACAAAGGGGCTCTCCTTCACTCAAATTCCTGGTTAAATCAGCTTCATCGCCATAAGACACCCTATTTTGGCAAAATGTGGAGCCCATTCTCAACTGAGACTCAGAGGCTGGAAAGATAAATTAGGCATCATGAGTTTATCATTTTCAGATTGGTTCACAGCATGTTGACTTTCTCCTTTGGGACTCTACTACCTCGTCAAGCAATCCCTTATCTGTTTGGTCACTATTATCAGGATTCGTAACTGGCAAAACGTTGGCAGCATCATCCACTGGCAATCTAGTCTTGATTGCAAATTCCAGGCATGGATCTAACCAAAACTGCTCATAGGTTAAGCACATTTGTGACTATGACATCACACCACCAAGCTTTTCAGCTTCAAGCATCTGCTGTTGCACATTGGCAACAGTTTGATCCTCATACAACTATTCTTCAACAGTTTGAGAATCATATGACTTCACACTCTTGTTTGATGTGTTTTTGAGTACTCTTGTTTCTGAACTGCCAGATGCAGGAAGTGTGTGCTCAGTTTCCTTCCCAGCTGGTAGGCAAAGCTGTGTTTCTGAACTCATCAGAGTTTCAAGCTCCTGCTGTTCCTCCACGGAAACAGTTTGGGTTTCAAATAATTTCACACTCTCATTCAATTCTTCGATTGTTTGGGTTTCAAATAGCTTCTCACTCTCGTTCACTGTCAGTTTCAAGCTTCTGCTGCTGATACTTGGGAAGATTTTGGACTTCATAGGACTTCTCACTCTTGTTCAATGATTCACCAAGCACACTTGAATTTAACAATCAGTTAGATGCATCAAGAGTAAGCTCTATTTCTTTGCCAGCACTAACTAGCTGAGAAATTCCATTTTTCAAAACCACAGTTGCAGTTGATTTATCTTCGCACGATTTCCTAGTAGCATATTCTGCAGTTCTTAAAGCAGGCATTACCTCAGGCTCATGGCCAGAAATTCTCCTTGACAACCGGCGAGGCAATTTAAGCTCTTTCTTGCTCTTCAATTTTTTGAATACACCTGCGCATTTCTGTCACTGCTGCTTTCTTTTGCACCCTCAAACAACATAGCTTCAGCAGCCAGATTAAGCTCATTACCAATCGAATTCTCAATGGGTAACTCACCTGTGAGAGTCTTGGTTGCAAATTCCAAGCATGGGTCAGACCGAGGATGTTGGGAAGCAGTGGACTGCTCAGGTTCTGATTTCTCATGATCTATTTCTTCATTGCCATGCTTTTCTGGTTGCTCATGGGTAATGGGTGGAATTCTAGGAGATCTTAAGTTTTTATTTGATGTCTTGATGGCATATTTATGTAGGTAGAAGCATTATCTGCGAGATCAACAGTCAACCCACCTCATTTTGCCGCAATACCACATTGAGTCTACCTTTAGACCTTCTGCTCTTATATTCAGGGGCTCTTTTGCAGACTATGGAGTTGGTCATCACCTCTGGTTCCAATCCAGCAAGTCGCTTTGAAGCGCGCCGACATGGATTGCAATGATCTTTCCTATTATTATATCTGTTCAAGTTAACAAGAATTTCAGAGGCATCAGGCACTTTGTCTTCTTTCATGACATTAGCTTTAGAAGCCAAACTTTGATGCCTACGAGAAACATCCCTAGCAGGTAATACATTTGATGTTCTCCATTTCAACCTTAAGGCTTTGTGCACTGGAATTCTGTGACTGGGAATACTCAAGTTTTACTTCTTTATAATCTATTTTCTCTACTACTGGCTGGTAAATTCGTGAGTTTGAGTCTATGATCGATACATGCGCGCGTGCGCAACATCCCCAGACGTGGCTGCCGGCATCATCGGGGCTCGCATATGGGCCCGAAGCAAGTGCAACCTCGACGGGTCGGGTCGTGGACACTGTGAAACTGGTGATTGTGGAGGTTTACTCCAATGCAAAGCCTACGGATGGCCGCCGGACACACTTGCAGAATTTGCCCTTAACCAATACAATAATTTGGACTTCTATCCTATGATATCTCATTGGTTGACATGCTCTCATGGAGTTCAGTCCAACATCTAATGGGTGCAAACGTGCCATCCGATGTACCGCCGACATCATCGGACAGTGCCCTAGCCAGTTAAAAACTCAAGGCGGCCGCAACAATCCCTGCATCGTGTTTAGGACAGATCAGTACCGTTGCACCTCTGAAAGCTGTGGACTCACCAATTACTCTAAATTCTTTAAGGACAGGTAGCCTGATGCTTATAGTTATACTAAGGATGATGCTACCAGCACTTGCCCAGGAGGAACCAACTACAGGGTTGTCTTTTGCCCTCGAATCAATTAGTGCTGCCTAGTTTTCTTTTTCTCCAATAACTTTAAATAAAGGACTTCGTAACGAGACGCGTGTAATTTGTTTTTGTTATAATTATAATAATAAATAATAAATTCTCAACCTATATGGTATATACGTATATTTTTGTGGTATAAAAAAAATTTAAATGAGTTAAGTCTACAGAACTCAGCAGACATACATTTATACTCAGAGAGATGTTTACAAAAATATTTATAGATCACCTACTGATAATGTTTTCATATTGGTAACAAGATTCGAACTCATGAGCTCATTTTTTACTAACCGGAACAACTCAACCTATATAATATATTTGTGTATATTTATGTTGGCGAGAAATATGTATATTTAAGCTTTTGTATTTTATATTTTCTTATCCGTTTTTGCATTCAAAGATGACGTGACATCATAAATGTGGATGAATTTTTTTCAAGATTCAATGATGCAAATTTTCATCTAATTTTTCACATTACCAACTGTGTTTATAAAATTTCAACCTTTTTATTAAGCCACGCACTCTTTCGTCATAAGAAAGCCTGCCATAGACACAACAACTGCAGGGCAAACTTGCAACATCCTTGTCACAGAGGACACTAAATGCCATTCAACCCGAGTGGGTTTGGCATAAAATTCCAGTTGATTGTTGCTACACACAGGTATATGCAGAAGTCGTGCATGAATGATGACCCAAAAAAAGTTATGCATCTGAACAATATCACGTTGGAAAAATAAGTGGGAAAGATTAATATTTTAGTCCCTATAATTTTGATCTAATTATAACTTAGTTTTCATATTTTCATACAGTGCTTCTCAGTCATTGTAGTTTTGATTCTAGGGTTAAGGTGCGTCCAGCACCTTGAACTATTTACCCAGGTACGTCCAGTGGTCTAAAGTAATTTTGGGTGCATCCAGTGTTCTAAACTAATTAAAATGGTGCATCCATATCTCAGGCTAACAGAAATGTTATATTTAACCATTACTTTCCTGACTCAACTTAAAGTTGACCCCAAATATTCTACATGGCAAACACATAGGCACCCGATGTGTATTATTCTTACTCAAAAGTCAATTTATTTAGAAGAAGAGGAAGGAAATAAATTCAATTTTGAGTAAGAATAATATACATCAAATGTCTATATGTCTGCCATTTAGAATATTTGGGGTCAACTTTAAGCCGAGTCAGGAAAGTAACAGTTAAACATAATATTTCTGTTAGTCTGGGATATGGACGCACCATTTTAATTAATTTAGGACACTGGATGCACCCAAAATTACTTTAGGCCACTGGACCCACCTGGATAAATAATTCGGGATGCTGGACACACCTTAACCCTTGATTCTATTATAATTCAATTCGTAATTTTTGATGCATACAACTTAATCCCTGTATTTTAGAAAATAAAATGAGAAAATTAATTTCCAAATCCCTATACTTTCAACATGTTTTTAATTAGATCTCTATAATTTTACTTTTTAAAATCACTCCTTGTTAATTTCTCATTTTACTTTTTTTTTAAAACTTTTTTCTTGGTCACCCAAAAAAAAAAAATCACTCCTTGTTAACTTCTCATTAAAGCCGTTCATCCATGGAGAACTAAAATCTGGATCAAGGGCCAACGGTGTGCTGGAAAATACTCCGTTCTCAACGTATGAAACAGCCTTTTACTCTTCAGGACAACACTTGCCTTTTTCTTTTCTTTTGTTTTTTTTTTGTGGAGGTAAAATAGTAAACATGCCACTGCTCGTTTGTTGGGAATTTGCATAAACGAAAGGCTGAAATAAAGGTAGAAATCCTCAAGGAAAGGTTTGCTCTTAACTTGAAAACGTTTGGTACTTGAAATAGGCAAGTTTAGCACTAGAGAAAAAAAAAAGAAGCTCTGTTTTATTGGCCGAGAACAGAGTACAGTGAGAAAATTTAAACTAACAACACGTTGTATATGTGAAAAAAAATAATATTTCCTTTCCTTCTTGATATAAAAACTAGTTAACTAATTTAAATAAATTAAAAAAATTAGTTAAGATACTTATATATAATAAATATGTATTGTCTTTCTTACTAATCAAATCTATTAATTAAAACTATATTGATACAACATTAAACATGTACAACTATTATAGGCATTGTCTTTCCTTAAATATCTTTATTAATAAAGTGTATTAACTAGAACTACAATTTGATAAAACATATAAGATGTATAATTATTATAAAGATTATCTTTAGAAAAAATAAATGAATATAGAAACAAAATATATTTGAGTTTTATATTTAGAATCAAATTAAAAATTAAATTAATTTTTCTATTAAAGATTTGATTCGAAGAATGAGAACTCCATCATATACCGAAGTGCGAGGGCTCAATTTTAATGTGAGACCAAAACATGGGAAATTGGTGTTGAAAGAAATCAAGGTCAACGGGTTCAGCGTTTTAATCCAAACTGGAAAGAGATGAACATGAACTTTTGAACTGTAGGGTGTCCAGGAAAATAGCGAGGTTGGCGTTGGAACACTGGACGCATAATCTATTCTTCCATCCACCCACGCGGCATGCACCTAGTCATAAATCACATAATCTCATGGGCAGGCCACCTCAGTATTTGCGGGCCGGAGTCGCTAGCCAACACGGTTGACCCTAGGCCTAGATTTTAACTCTCCAGAGTCCAGAGATGAACACTAGAGAAATTAATGGGGAGTCGTTTCAAAAAGCAAAATTGTAGAGACCTAGTTAAAAATACCCTGAAAGTATAGGCATTTGGAAATTAATTTTTCCATTTTATTTTCTAAAATACAGAGATTAAGTTACGTTGAACGAAATTTTAAATATTGAGTTAAAATTATAAAGATTGATATGTATCTAGTTAAAATGTATGAAATGGGATCAAAAGATTAATTTTTCCGAACGAGTAAGAATTGTCAATCAGCCTAGTCCACGTCAATTTCTAACTGCGTTTTCAACTTGAAAATGAAGACAAGTTTTAATTATTTCTCCTTTTTCTGCAGGCTAACTTTTTTACAGCATAATTATATTCACTAATCGTGACGTGAAGCCCAATTAGCGAAGATAATGCGTTAGTAATCATGGCTAATCTTTTGTCGTCTATATATTGAGAAAATCATTTACTTAGGGGGTGTTTGGATGATTGCCCAAACCATGGTTTGGGAAAAAATTACTCAAACACCCATCAATTTTTTGAAACCATGATTTTATGATAAAAGCATGGTTTGCTTATCAAAACCAAGGTTTTGTAGTAAGCAAAAAATTTTTGCTTTTTGAGCGGTTCTCCCCCACCCCCTGCAGTGATTTTTTTTTTTTTGGGTTGAAAACAATTATTTCTTTTTCTAAAAACATGATTTTATATTTTATAATTATATATACACATATTAACAATTACTACATCTTGTCTTTAATATAAGACCTCATTTGACTTTTATTTGGTCCTAAATATAAAACCTCAATCTACTTTATTTCTCATATTTGTTTATCGTTTTTCAAGTTATAACCAATAAATTTGATTAATAGGGATATTATAAGAAAGGCAACACCTATTTATTACAAATAATTAATTTAACTTCTTTTTTAATCTATTCAAATTAGCCAACTAACTCTTATATTTATAATTGGATAAAGTAATTAATATATATTTTTATACATTGTTTATTATGTTGGCAAAAAAAAAATTAACAAATTTATTATTCCGGTCTTTAATATATGACTAAATTAGAGAGTTAATATTGGTCTTAAATGTAAGATTATTATTTTGGTCATTAATGTAAAACTTAATTGGAGAGTTAATATGTAGACAAGGTCTTAAACTTTAATTGAAGGAAAGCTTCACTAGACTGGTAATATTTAGTTAAAAAAAACTTATTATAAATGCTCCATATCGATGCAACATTTTAATTATTACGGCACTTTTTTATTTATTTTTCTATAAACATATTTAATCTTTTTTTTATAAATATATATATACATATATTAATTATTTATTAATTATATTTTCTTATATATTATTAATTATGTTGGTAAAAAATATATTATTAACAATTTTATTCCTTCAAATTAAAATATATTATAAAATCTATCTTTTATGTAATTATCATATTTGTATGCCTTTTTTAGTAATTTGTACATATGAAAAATGCTTTTGACAACAACTATCCAAGCACTCTTATTTTATTATAATCACTTTTTTCATAAAATCTATTTTTTTCAAAATCTATTCTCCAGAAGCTATTTTCTAAATCATAGTTTAGTTTCATCAAAACACCCCCTTAAAAATGAATTGATGGGGTGTTTGAATACTTTGAAAAGTGCTTTTTAAAAATATTTATCCGTAAATCGAGATAAATTCATCTACATATTTATTTCGTATGCTGTAAAACACATTTAAAATTATGATTTTGATTCAATCCAAATACCTTTCGAATCAGGTGCCCAAAACATCGTTTCTAGGCACTGCTTCCCTCCTCTGCCCATTCTTTTTGTTGCCCCTTTGCTGCCCCATCCCTCTTATTAAAATGTTAGACTTGTACTTCAAGGCAAGAGAACAGAATTATAAAAAAAAACATGAAAAGTTTTTTTAAATCAATAATACCCCATCCCTCCTATTAAAATGTTAGACCTATGCTTCAAGGCAAGAGAACAGAATGAAAAAAAAAACATGAAAAGTTTTTTTTAATCAATAATAAGTATTAGCTCAAAATCATTATGCCTGATGTGAATATCGATTATAAAATACTACTCCCATTCTAAATATAAGATCTAGTTTGTACTAACAAGATGTGGTATATAATTATGTCTAATATAAATAACGACTATAAGATATATAAATTGTCACAAAATACAAAACATTCGTAAGAATCCCTGATTTGGGATTTTGTAATTTGCATAGCTTTTTTTGTTGTTGTCATTTTCCCATTTTATTATAAGGCAATAATAACAGTTAAAAAATATTTATTTTGTGGCAATTTATATACCTTATAATCGTTATTTACATTAAATATAATTATACACGGCCTCCTATCCTAAATATAATATACTACCTCTGGTCCTAATTATAAGAGCCAGTTGATTAATTTGAGGAGATTAAGGAAGTAAGTTGAGTTAGTTATTTGTCCTAAATAGGTGTTGTCTTTCTTAAAATATCCTTGCTAATCAAGTGTGTTGACTAGAACTCTTACTATTAGAAGGGTTACTTTGGAAAAAAAAATATATAAATATAAGGGACAAAGTGGATTAGGGTCTTATACTTAGGACCAAAATAAAAGTCAAATAGGGTCTTATATTAAGGATCAGAGGTAGTATAATTTATAGTAAAAATTACACTATAAAATATATTTTATATTTGGGATGGGGGTAGTACCTTATAATCAGTATTCACATTAGGCATAATTATTTTGAATGGATACTTATAATTGAGAAAAACATAAAAATTAGCAAATTAGAATGGCACTTTTATTATTATTTTTTTATTTTGTTCTCTTGCCTTAATGTACAAGTGTAACATTTTAATGGGAAGGATGGGGTAGCAAAGGGATAGCGGAGAGAATGGGCAGAGGAGAGAAGCTACGCCCATCACTTCTCCCCTTTTCCATTGTGATCCGCTGCCATACTTTATCCCAAAATTATAATATCTCCTATTCTAATTATAAGATCTCATTTGTAGATTATAAATAAGATCTTATAATTAAGACTGAAAATAATACCTTTTTAGGGTAAAATGACGGACATGGAGCAGTTTTTTTTAAAGAACACTCAACAATGTAAAATATTTTTTCACTGGCATTCAATGCCTTAGAATAATTTTTTAGTGCATTTAGCATGGTAAAATATTTTTCCAACACCACATAATATCCAATATCTTGTGTCCAATAGCCTAAAATATTTTTTTGATAGGACCCCGTATCCTAAAACAATTTTTTAGTATATTCTTTCAATAGCACCAAATATCTAGCATTTGACATTCTAAAATATTTTTTTAGTAGTATTTAGTATCCTAAAGTAATTTTTGATACATTTAATGTTGAGTATTATAAGCTTAAAATATTCGTTACAGTTAAAAAAAAACACTTTAAGAGTAAAATTACATTAAAAATTATTTTAAAATTGCTATTAAAATTTTCTTTTAAGATGTTGAATGTACTAAAAATTATTTTAGGATATCAAATGATATTAAAGTAAGGTTTCAGTCTAAAGATTGTTGTTTAAAAAAAGTGATCACCATCAATCAATTTTACCCTAAAACGATATAAAGAAAGGCAACGGATGAAGAAATGAAAGAAGCCAGGTGGAAAAGCTGATTGAGCATAGCCTAGTCTCAATGGGAAAATGATAGAAAAATGACACTTAAACTTAAAAATCCTAAAATGGTCACTTGAATAAGCAAAATTCCAATTTAGGTATAAGTAACCAATTTGGAATTTGTAAATTTGCTGGTATGACCATATTGCTCTCTATTTTTTTTATTGTTTTTACAATTGGTGGCCGGAGCTCTAGTGGCCGGCATTGGGGAATTTTTACAACTTCTGTAACATGGTTAACAAGTTTTGTAACACTTTTAACAAGTTCAGTATAACAATTAACAATAAGTTTTACCATAAATTCAAAAAGTAGCATTTTTACAACTTCAGTAACGTTATTAACAAGTCCCATAACTCTATTAACAAGTTTGGTATAGCATTTTTTTTTATAAGCAAAAGTTTATGTGACTTGGGTCCCGAGGACTCACCAGGGCTAGGACATGCCTCTAGGCTCAAAAGGCACTTACAGAGATACTTACAGATCACCCACCAATAAGGTCCTCATATCGGTAGCGGGATTCGAACTGATAACTTTGTGGGTTATGAGTCAATTCCTTACCAACTGGACCAACTCTTATTTATAGTTTGGTATAGCATTTAACAATAGGTTTTCTGAAAAATTCAAAAAGTGAGATTTTTACAACTTTATTAACACAATTAACAAGTCATTTAATAATATTAACAACTCTTATAACCATAATGGCTACATATTAAGTGAAAAAATTTTGTTGTACAACCTTCATAGGGAGCTAATATTAAAAATATTAATCTTTATGAGAGTTGTTAATATCGTTACATGACTTATTAAGCATGTTACTGAAGGTGTTAAAATGCTACTTTTTGAATTTCTCAAAAACTCTGTTGTTAAATGCTATACTAAACTTGTTAATAGCAAGGTACTGAAAACCGGATCGGTAACTGAATCGGTCAACGTAGTGGGTCAAGGGTTAGTGGGTTAGCTCGGAGTCAACCTGGGAGTCAGACCGGTGAGAAATTAAAAAAAATTAAAAATATTTTAAATTCTTATCATACCATCCAACAATTCAATATCTACTTAGTACCTTGAATTACTAACAAAATAATCATATATTTACAATGTATTTTCAAGTTCCAATATTCTTTGCATGAGAAATTAACATCACATTGTCATACTACCACCCATGTCATCAAAATGCTAAATATTCATCCTAGAAAACTACTAAAATAGATATATGATTAACAAAATATTTTCACCTACAATTATTTGATCACCAAACCAACTAATAATTATCAACACTAAAGTCATCATTAACTTCATTTAAATCTATGGGCATTGAGACACTAGGAGGAGGTGGTGAAGCTGTCGAAGGACCGGCAAAACAACTTGGAGCAATATCATCATCATTCAGAGATGGAGGCTCAACAATATGTATATCTTCATCACCTATAGATGACAATAATCAAATTATTAATGGTCAATGTGAAAAATTAGTTATAGACTTTTTGTATAAGAATATAATCTTAATGAAAGAGATAAATTATAAACCTTTATCGTGCCTCTGGCTCCCCAAAGTTGATGCAGTTGTGATATCTTCACCGATGGCAAGTCTTTCAAGATTCATTACATCTAGATTATCAAATTCAGGAGTTGGATCTTCAACCACTCAAAATTCAACTTTATCAATTGATTCATAATCAATAGGATCATAACTTGTCTTCTTCTTGTTCAAGATATTCCTTTAATGAGAAAATGCAAGGAAATCAGCATTAATGAATTCTACACTTAATAAAAGCATTCATAAATCATAGCTTTTAGTATTACCTATCCTTCAATCTTAGATTGTAGTTTGTAAAAACTAGATCATTTAGCCTTTCATGTTCCAATCTATTTCTTCTTTTGGTGTGAATCCGCTCAAATAAGCTCCAATTTCTTTCACAACCAGAAGAAGTAGACATTTGGCTAAGAATACGGATTGCAACTTGTTGCAATTCCGGAATAGAACTCCCATAGAATGACCACCATTGATCTGGACAATAAAATAAAAGATATTTAGTTACATTCATATATATGATATTAAATATGTGTCAACAGGTACTTTTAAACATGACATTAAATATACTTACGAGGATCTAGTTTTTGAGCTGTGTTTTCACATGAAAATCTATCAAAAGAGTCTTTACGATCTTTATAAATAGATCGTGCAATAGTCAAGATTTTCATTAGAGAATGACTCAAAGACATCAATCAAATATTTTTGCAATCTATTCTTTTTGATCAAGCTTGGATTATACAAGAACACAGGATTCAACATATAAGCTGCTGCATGAAGTTCTTGCTTCAAATGCTTGTCCCATCGAGCTTGAATAATTCTAGTATAAGGTTTGTATAGATTCTTATTCCTATGAAAGATGTCCTTGATTCCATTTTTAGCCCTTTGCATCCCCTCAAAGACATAAGGTAATGAAGGTTTTTCATCTGAATCAACAATCCTCAAAAGTCTCATAAGCGGAGACACAATCTTCACAACTTGGTAACATTCATTCCAGAACCGATTATCCAATACGGTTGCACTAAAAGTTCTCCCAGCTTTAGTTCTTGCTAACTTGTGATCCACAAAATGCTTATCAATTACTAAAGCTTGCAAGTCATGTTTATGCAAGTATATGCTATGCAAGGTAATGAATGTAGTTGCAAACCTTGTCACACCAGGATGGACAATTTCCTTCCAACCAGATCTTTTCCTTAGCCATGACAAGAAAATTGTATGATTATATGCAAATATAGTAATTTTAGATGCCTTTGTTGCAAGTGTTGACACATGAGGCAATGAAGCAATATCTCTTAAAACAAGATTCAAACAATGGGCTGCACAAGGTGACCAAAAAATAGTTTTATATTTCTCTTTAATCAATCTGCCACATGCTACATAGTTAGCAGCATTATCAGTTACTACATGGACTAGATTTTCAGGACCAACCCATTCAATAACTTCACAAAACAATGAGAATAATTTTTTCGCATCTTTAACAACATCTGAAGCATCAATTGATTTCACAAATGCCATACCATGTATGGAATAGACTAAGAAATTGATCAAAGTTCTTTGTTTGACACCAGTCCAACCATCAGCCATAAGTGTACAACCATTTTCTTTCCATTTTGCACAATGACTTTCAATCAGCAGCTGACATTCTTTTTTCCAATTTCAACAAATTAAATCTAAAATTATAAGCATCAGGGGCCTTAAACCCAGGCCCAATTGCAGCAATAGCATCAACAGCTTTTTAAAAAAGAGGACAATCAAATGCATTAAATGGAATGCAATTAACAATAGCCCACTGAGCAATAACCATCTTGGCATTATATTGTGCTTCTTTAGTTGCCAATACACTCTTGAGGCTTGGTTGGAAACCAGAAGTTGTTCTAGAAGCAAAGTAATTATCAACCCTCCCAGTCTCAAGAGCTTTCCTCTTGTTACCACTACTCTCAACATTGCCTTTTCTAAATTGAGGTGAAGCAATTGGTTCCTCAATTTCCCTAATTTCAATGTCCTCTTCTGCATGATTAACAGGTTTTTTCTTTGCCCCTCTTATTAAAGATTCTTTCATTCTTGAACTTATATCATGAGGAACTTTCTTACAAGAAGAAACTTGACCAAAAACACCAGGTAGATGTTGTTTCATTCTATTTATCCCACCTCCTCTATAACTTGATGCACAAAAGAGACAATTAAAAACGTTTACTTTTCCCTCTTTCTTAAGAGAAACACATGCCCTTGCAGGATCGATTTTACCAGGCCCATGTGAGGGTACAGTGGTAGTGGGATTATTGGTAGAACCAGATGCGGGGATGAGATTCTCATTTGCTTCAATATTTGTATCATCCATGATCAATAATCTCGGTACAAATAATCCAAAAAAAACTATAGATTAATAAAATACTAAAACAGAGTCAGAGCAAAATCATAAAACCAAAACAAATTAATAATACCAATCTATCTAAGGCATTCAAAATCTATCAGTTAAAACCATATGAGAGAAAGAAGGCTTTTTAAGTATAGTGGGGCAAATGTGGGATGGTTATAATAATAAAACTACATGAGACGTCCAAATTAGATTTAGATGGTACATAGTGGTGGTGATGAGTTTTTTTGTATTTATTAGTCTGTCTAGCACCAAAACTATGTATTTAGGTAGATCAATCTCATATGAATCTTGTGGCATTAATGAACTTAATGTGTCCAAGTCATAGTTTCAGTAACACTGTCAGCTGATTATTACATCAAGCGTGATTGGTTACCTATCACTAACATTAAGTTGAATGCTAATTTGTAACAAAGCCATACTCTATCCAAGTGGCTTCCTTCAATTTTTTCTAATCACATAAACATGAGCCATTTTTCAATTACCTCTCCAGTAGCTCTCAAATTTAAAACAGAAAAAATGACAACAAAAAAAAACGACAGCCAATTTTTCAATTACCTTCCTTCAATACTTTTTTCATTCGACTCATAGAGACCGTAAAATGGGCAAACACAAAAATTCTCATGATCTCCCTTGATACGATTGACAATGATATGCACAATTTGCTTCGTAAAATCCATCAGTATAACACAAGCATCGTAATCTCTTCAACTGATCAAATTATATCATCCAGATGAAAACTATAATACATTAATGCTATTACATTGTTTGATTCTCCCATTACGTCTACTTATCATCAGGCCCAAGCAGAAAGAAAAAGAATGAAAGGAAGGGAGCTCACGAGAGGTAATCACAATCGAAGCAACTGAATGGTAATCACAATCGCACTCTAAAGTCTAACAGAAAAAATCAAAACCACATTCACAATCTGAAAAGAAATCGCAAACTAGAATGGCAGCATTGGAGCTCTGAACGCTGGTGGAACTCTAAACGGCAATCGTACTCTGTCTCCGTCAATGTGAACTCGTCATGAATGAGCCACGACGAATTACCACCACTCTGAACTCCAAAAATGCAAGCAGAAGCGGCGAGCGGGCGACAGAAGAGGGAAGCTAGGGCAAGAAAATGGTTTTAACGGGGAGAGAAGGAGGGAAAGAAATTTGCGAGGAAAATCTGAAAAACAGAGCACGAGCTGAAACGGCGAAGCGACAGGGTAAGGGAAGTAGGGGGGCTCTGGCGTCATCAGTTAGAATCAACTTTTGAAAAAAAAAAATTCAACCTAAGGGAAAAACGACATTGTTTTTGTGTCCTGGTCATTTTTAAAAACAACCCGGTGCGACCCAGCAACCCGTCAGGTTAACCGGGTTGTGCCCGGTTCACCCCAGTTCATTCCGGGTCGTACCAGTTCGATGTGACCCCAGTTCACACGATGAACTGGATCGGTTTCTTGGCCAATTCACCAGTTTCCGGTCCGAATCGGCCGGTCCGGTTTTCCATACCATGGTTAATAGAGTTATGAAACTTGTTAACAGCATTATTAAAGTTGTAAAAATACTATTTTTTTTTAAATTTCTAAAAACTTGTTAATTATTATACCAAAACTTGTTAATAACATTATAAAACTTGTTAACTGTATTACTGAAATTGTAAAAATTTTCAAAAAAGTAGTTGTTGACAGCCAGAGCTATGGTGACGGCGGCTACCTGAGCTCCAGCAGTTGCCGCTAGCGTCATAGCTCCGGCGATAGGCCGACCAATGAAGATACTTGGTTTTTTAAAAAACAATAAAAAAAGTAAAGAACAATATGGTCATTTTAGCAAGTTTGCAAATCCCAAATTGTTCACTTATACCTAAATTAAGATTTCGTTTATTCAAATGACATTTTAAAATTTTTAAGTTTAAATGTTATTTTTATATCATTTTCCCAAGCTCAATCATGCGAGGGAGTGGATTGTGGCTGGCCGAAAGAAGACGCAGTGTCCGGTCAACGTAAAAAAAAAAGAAAGAAGACGGAGTGCATTGTGGAAGACGCCACGCGGTTCCTTAACCTGGCTTGATTCTTTGTAACCAGATCTTTATGACTTAGGTTTGAGTAATGCTTATAACTTTTTGACAAGTGGAGACTTAAAAAAAAAAAGATTGGATCTCGCCTTTAAAAATTTACCATAAATCGTACAGTATGTCTATGAGTACTAAATATCAACTTATTTTATTCAGCTCAAAAAAAAAAAAAACTTATTTTACTAGCGGGAAGGAATCAATCTTTTCGGCCTGGCCCTTTGAGAGCCAACCTGGCCGGCCCTTATTGTAGTGTTAAATGATTAGGGACTGTTGTTGGCGTTTCCTTTTAACAGAGTGGTTGTTGTGAAGGCGAGATATTTCTGCGATTCCTCTTGGACTTTTTCTATTCATTCTCCGCCACCCCGATCATCGAAGAAGATGCCCCAGGGAGCCCTTGAAGTCCATCTGGTTAGTGCCAAGAGTCTTGAGAATACCGATTTTTCTCAGGTATTCATTTTAGTTTTTTTTTAACAGGAAAAAAACATCGGCAAAGAAATATAAAGAAGAATAGGAAGAGTGGAAGAGATCCCTCAGGTATGCTTTCTAAATTCTATTTCAATATCTTTACATGCTTTTGAACAGACAACATGGATCCTTATGTGATCCTCACCTGTCGTACTCAGGAACACAAAAGCAGCGTAGCATCAGGTACAGTATCTTATTTGAATCCAGTGAGTCAGTGAAGCTCTGGCAGTGCTATAACTGATCGACTTCAGATCCCAATATAAACGTTTCCGACATGATGGAAAAAATATGATTGATGCTCATTTTTAAACTGCACCAAAGGTCTCTGTTTCTAAATGATAAATTGTGAAAGCAGGTAAAGGATCTGATCCGGAATGGAATGAGATGAAAATCTTGTTTTCAATTTGACCGGTAAGGTTTTGGATCTCATATTGAGGATATTGGACAGTGACCTTGGCACGGAAGTTGATTTCGTAGGGAAGAAGCAATGTGAGTTTTGCAAATTTCTTTTTCTAATTTTTAGTCTTTGATCTCTTTATTCTGGTTAATATCAAGTCATGACATCTTTTGGGGTTCACTGACCTGTAGAATCATTAAGCATTTCATACCCCTCTATAGCAGTTCTCTCCAGTCTTGACCTTTATGAAACCCCGCGAGAATTGCATTCCCGTCATTTGACATTTTTCTATTCCCATCTTGTAGTGGTCGGAAAAAAGGAAGTCGATTCTGATCATTGTAGACGCGTTGAAGCCACACTTCTAATTCTAAAGATCTTTCCCCTCTTAAAAGAAAATGTCCAGATAAATCAGGATTTTTTGAAAGACGATGGGAAAAAAAAAGGCCTAACGCGAAAATTGGAATCGGCAAGTAGGAAGCTTTGGTGGAAAAATTTGAGGAAAAAACCCCATTTGAAAATTTATTTAGGAAATGATCCTTAAATTATGTGAAATCCCTAGGTCTTTCGGTCGAAATAGAAGTTGTAGGAGAAAAACCAAATTACCTGTTAAGGAAGGTATTCGCATAGGAGGAAAGGAGATTTGCGCATGAGAGAGGGTCATTTGCATATTAAAGGAAGTGACTTGCATATTTCAAAATTTGCACGTTAGCAAGGTCATTTGCATATTTTAAGAAAGCTAACTTGCACATTTGAGATTTTGTACATTAAGAAGGTAATTTACATAATAGAAAAATTGACTCGCATATTAAGAAATTTTGTCCATTGGAAAAGATGAGGGAAAAATTACAATTAGGTTTTGCCTAAGAGAATTAAATACAAAAAAGTCTCTTAATAATCATGAAATTATTCTGAAGTCCTAAGAGATCTCATTACAAAAAATTTTATTTGTTTTTGTCGTTAACAACTTAAGGCATAAGGATCAACAACTATCGAAGCGGCTATTGACAACTCATGTGTTATATTTTTGTGATGCGCTGAGAAAATATGTTGTCAATATTTGCTGTAATAATTGTTAATCTTACACCTTAAGTTGTTAATGACTGCTTTTTCAGTTGTCAATATAAAATTAAAAAAATAAGAGCAATTTGTTAATTAAACAAATAAAATATTTTGTAATGAGGTTCTTTGGGACTTCAAAATAATTTGATGATTTCAAGATTTTTTTTATACTTAATTCTCTTGTATGGGACTTATTGTGATTTTCCCAGTGATAATTTGCATATCAGTAATGCCATTTTTTGCTGCTGTGCTAATAAACTCCCCGTGCAAACGAATTTAAATGCAAACGACCTCTCCTGATGTGTAAATGAAGTCCCCCGATGAACAAAGTCTTTAATATGCTAGTCATTTTCCTAGTATGTAAATGCTTTTATGTGAAATTGGTCTTCCCAATGTGCAAATGACTCTCCCACACATGCAAGTGGTCTTCCTGAGATGCAAGTGGCCCTCCCCCCTTACAAATGACCTTCTCACATATGCAACTCACCTTCCCTAATATACAAACTCTCGATATGCAGGTCGATCTCCTTGATATGCAAGTGGCCTTCCCTAAAAATTGAACTTCCCACAAATGCACTCATCTCCGTATGTGTAAATTCTTAATATGCAAGGACCTTTCTTGGAATGCAACTGACCTTTCCATATGTGCAACTCACATTCCCTAATGTGCGAATTCTCAAAATACAAATCCCTCATATGCAAGTGACCTTTCTCCATAAGCAAATGACATTCCCTCTTTCTTATCTATTAAAGGATTTTTGGTCTTTCTCTTGTCATACTTATTGTTGAGGCTTGAGGACCTCATATTAATTATTTCAGGTCTTATTCCCAAAATAATTGTCAAATTTTGATTTGTCGCAATTTTCCCAAATTGGCTTGTGGTTATTGAGGAAATTGAAAAACGCGCAACGGAAATAAATTTAAAAATTTCAATCCCTTGCTCGGATCTACCGATCGTGTTTAAGTCAAGTAGTAAGAAGCATTACCTTCGATGTTCGGTTTCTTGGTGGCTCGGTGATTCCGCCGTTCAGGATGCCTCTGCTCGCCTCCTTTGTCGTTCGAAGTCGACAACTCCGATCGGCTTCCTCTACCGGTATCCACACGAATAGCTCTCCAGTCACGAACGACGTGCTAGCGCGCCTCTTTGTCCGTCTAGGGTTTTTCAAAGAGTCCGTCCTCCTTCTCTATTTTTGGCCGTCTCTTATCTGCAAGTGTTTTCACTCTCTCACTCAAAACCCTAGCTCCTAATATCAAATATATAGGATGCTATAGGTTTTATGAATGATATTTAATTTCAAATTAATCCTAAATTAATTCCGAAATTAATACAATATCAAATATTGCCTAATCAGATAAGAGAACAATTAAATAAATATGGTTTATATTAAATCCGTCTCACAGATTTAATTAACCTATTTATTTAATTCAAAATAAAGATATGACGGAATTAATTTATATAGATTTAATTTATCCTTATAAATTAAATCTAACAATTAATATCTCTTATATTTATATAATATGTATATATATACGAATTTATATATATATATATACACGTCCACCCTATATTATTCATTGAATCTGGACATATCTTAGATTCAATGAATCTGGACATCATAACTCGTGTTGGGCTATTTTGTGTGTGACCCTGTAGGCCCATATGAAGTTGGCAGTGGGCCATTAACTATAATGACTCACAAGTCGTAAGCGGTCTCTAGCAAGACATCACGACTACCCAAATCATATGAGGATTGTTGAACGATGTAACCTTTCATACAACCATATCGCGTCCCTTTTGTCACACGACATTTTGGTCATGGATGAGGCATGGAGAACGTCATCCTCCTATTCATGACCGTTACTTTCTCGATCCCTGAGTAGTCTGAGTATAGAAACGGAACTACCTTTCCATTATAGTATGGCCATACATTTCTCAGACTCACTCATCGAGGGGCCCAGTAATATCTCTCTACGAATGTGAGGGACAAATTCCATCTTGACCATTCACATTCCTCCGCATGAAAAACCACTAAGCCTGAACATAGTCTTTATGATCACACTCGGTCAAAAGTGACTTTTGACTAGGTCAAAGCTAAGCGTTTCTCATGTAGGAATCCATGATGATCTCAGGTCAAAGGGCACAGTGACATGGTTTGTATATGAGAGAAGCTTATGACTTAACCCATGCAGCTCTCTCATAGCGGGTCGGTCCAACACCTTGTACTCTTACATGTGCCTATGACTTTAATTTATATCTCTATATATCTTTAAAGTCATACTGGTCTTATTTCATCTCTGCTCCCACATAGATGACCGACCAGGGACATTTAGGATAAACCATGAGTTATCCAAGGATAGTCATCACAGTAAACATGCAAATAATATGATAACGTAATTAATAAATTCATAAATCAACAATGTTCATAGCAAAATGATTGGCCCCTAGGGCACAATTTCCAACATCCTCCCACTTGCACTAGGTACAATCATTAATTTGTCTAATTCCCATTGACCTAACATGACGCTCATGCTTTGCTTGCACAAGCGGCTTTGTTAGAGGATCAGCAACATTGTCTTCTCCTGCTACTTTGTATATTTTTATATCACCTCTATCGTTGATTTCTCTGATGAGATGAAATCGCCTGAGTATATGCTTGGTCCTTTGATGTGACCTAGGCTCTTTGGCCTGTGCAATGGCACCGCTGTTGTCACAGAACAAAGTTATTGGATCTGAGATGGTAGGTATCACCCCAAGTTCAGTAATGAACTTCCTTATCCAAACGGCTTCCTTAGCTGCATCAGATGCTGCTATATACTCAGCTTCCGTTGCAGAATCCGCTATAGTGCCCTGCTTAGAGCTCTTCCAGCTTACTGCTCATTATTCAGGAGGAATATATATCCCGATTGCGATTTACTGTCATCCTGGTCAGTTTGGAAACTTGCATCTGTGTAACCAGTTACACAGAGCTCATCATCCAATCCACCATAGACCAAGAATAAGTCCTTAGTCCTTCTTAAGTACTTAAGGATATTCTTGACAGCAGTCCAATGGCCCTCACCAGGGTCCTGTTGATATCTGCTAGTCATACTTAAGGCAAACGAGACATCCGGTCGAGTACATAACATGGCGTACATGATAGATCCTATAGCCGAGGCATAGGAACCTTACTCATGCGACCTCGCTGATCAGGTGTACTAGGACACAAATCCTTGCTGAGGTGAATACCATGAGACATGGGTATGAAACCCCTCTTTGATTCCTGCATACTGAACCTATGCAGTATTTTGTCTATGTATGTGCTCTGACTTAGTCCTAGAAGTCTTTTAGATCTATCTCTATAGATCCTAATTCCTAGGATGTAGGTGGCTTCACCCAAGTCTTTCATTGAGAAAGACTTTCCTAACCAAGACTTGACAATCTGCAAGGTAGGAATGTCATTCCCAACAAGTAGGATGTCATCGACATAGAGTACCAAAAACACAACTGTGCTCCCACTAACCTTCTTGTACACACAAGGTTCATCAGCATTTTGAAGAAATCCAAACCCTTTGACTACTTCATCAAAACGATGATTCCAACTCCGAGATGCTTGCTTCAATCCATAAATGGACCTTTGAAGCTTGCACACCTTACCAGAGTCCTCGGAACGCACAAACCCTTCAGGTTGTGTCATGTACACATCCTCAAGTAGCTTTCCATTAAGGAATGCTGTCTTGACGTCCATCTGCCATATTTCATAGTCATAATATGCTGCAATGGCAAGGAGGATTCTGATTGACTTGGCCATTGCAACTGGGGAAAAAGTCTCATCATAGTCCACACCATGAGTTTGAGTAAATCCTTTTGCAACCAGCCGTGCCTTGTAGACATTTACATTGCCATCCATGTCGGTTTTCTCCTTAAAAACCCACTTGCACCCGACGGTTTTTACACCTTCAGGCGGATCGACTAAGGTCCAAACCTGATTGTGTACATGGATTGCATCTCAGACTTCATGGCATTAAGCCATTTTTCAGAGTTTGGTCCCACTATAGCCTCTTGATAGGTAGTCGGCTCATTATGCTCAATGAGCAACACATCACGATTGTCAGAAATCAGAAATCCATATCTCTGAGGCTGAAACCATGCCCTATTAGATCTCCGTGGATCTTGCGTGACTTGAGGAGTCTCAACAACTTGTTGTGAGTTATCTTCGATTTCCACCTGTAGGTCTATGGTGTCTTGTGGCTCTCGAACTTCTTCGGGCTGTACCTTGCTCCCACTGGTTCTTTTAGAGATAAATTCTCGTTCGAGAAAGATACCATTTCTGACAACAAACACTTTGTTATCAGTGGGGTTGTAGACATAGTATCCCTTGGTTTCCTTAGGATATCCCACAAAAAGGCACTTTGAGGATTTTGGCGCTAATTTATCTGAGGCTTGTTGCTTAACATAGACCTCACATCTCCAAATCTTGAGAAAAGACAAACTAGGTTTTCTCCCAGTCCATATCTCATAGGGAGTCTTTTCAACTGCCTTAGATGGAACACGATTCAGTGTGAACGCAGCTGTCTCTAGGGCATGGCCCCAAAAGGATGGTGGAAGATCTGTTCGACTCATCATGGATTGAACCATATCTAATAGTGTTCGATTCCTCCGTTCAGAAACACCATTCCATTGTGGTGTTCCTGGAGGAGTCAATTGTGAGACTATCCCACAACTCCTAAGATGATCAATGAACTCTTGGCTCAAATATTCACCACCCCGATCAGATCGAAGGGCTTTAATTGTTTTGCCAAGCTGGTTTTGTACTTCATTTTGAAATATCTTGAACATTTCAAAAGACTCGGATTTATGTTTCATCAGATAGATGTACCCATATCTGCTAAAATCATCTATAAATGTGATGAAGTACGAATAACCTCCTCTGGCATTTGTATTCATCGGTCCACACACATCTGTATGTATGAGGCCCAACAAATCTGTGGCCCTCTCACTGTGCCCAGTGAAAGGTGACTTAGTCATCTTTCCTAACAAGCAAGACTCGCAAGTATCATATGATTCAAAATCAAATGAGTTGAGAAATCCATCTTGATAGAGTTTAGAAATGCGTTTCTCATTTATGTGGCCTAGACGACAGTGCCAGAGGTATGTCGGATTCAAATCGTTTGGTTTGACCCTTTTGGCAGTTATGTTATAGATATTTCCATGATTGAGTTGTTCTAAATTCAATATATAATGATCACCATGCAAATCACCATGAGCATAGAAAACATCATTACGATAAATAGAACATCTACCATTCCCAGCAATGGAAGTATAACCTTCCTTATCCAAATAAGAAAGAGAAACAATGTTACTACTCAAAGCAGGAACATAATAGCAATTGTTCAAAACTAACAAAAGCCCAGTGGGCAGAACTAATTCATAAGCGCCTACAGCTAAAGCAGCAACCCTTGCTCTATTTCCAACTCGTAGGTCAACTTCGCCCTTCTTCAGCTTCCTACTGTCCTTTAGACCCTGCACATTTGTACAAATGTGAGAAACACATGCAGTATCTAATACCCATGTAGTGGAAGTAGAAAGATGAATGTCTATAACATAAATACCTGAAGTGATAGCCCCGCTATCCTTCTTGTTCTTTTTCAGATCTTCGAAGTAGAGCTTGCAATTCCTCTTCCAATGACCAGGTTCATTGCAGAAGAAGCAGACTCCTTCCTTTGGAGGCTTTGCCTTCTTTGGTGCAGGCTTGGTTTGAGGATTGCCTGACTCTTTGGTCTTACCAGATGAGCCATGACCTTTCCCTTTGCCCTTGATATCCTTTCCTTTCTAAACCATCAAAACAGAACTGGGCTTCTTCTTAACACTCGGCTCAGCAGTTTTAAGCATCCCATGCAGTTCAGAAATAGATTTCTCCATGTTGTTCATGTTGTAGTTCATGACAAACTGGTCATAACTTTCGGGGAGTGAGTTCAAGATCAAATCTGTAGCTAACTCCTGGCTCATGGGAAATCCAAGTCTTTCAAGGTGATCAATGTACCCTTTCATCTTTAAGACATGAGCACTGACTGATGCACCTTCAACCATCTTGCAGGAATATAAGGCCTTATGGTCTCATACCTCTCTTGCCTGCCTGTTGCTGGAACATTTCCTTGAGATGGACAATCATCTCATAAGCCTCCATGTGTTCCAGATCTCTTTGGAGCTCTGGAACCATGGTGGCAAGCATCAAGCATCCCACATCGACAGAGTCTTCCTTATGCTTTGCGTAAGCATCTCTTTGAGCTCTAGGAGCGTTGGCTGCTGGCTCTTCAAGAATGGGTTGATCTAGGACATGTGCCTTTCTTTCATGCTTGAGAACAATTCTCAAGTTCCTAAACCAGTCAAGAAAGTTTGTCCCATTGAGTTTGTCCTTCTCAAGGACAGATCGCAACGATAATGTAGCAGTATTACTAGTCGTCATGATTCTACAATTAAAATATGCAATTGAATTAGCAATCTCCCACTAAATATACAACCCTCAATGTATTAATTAGTGGGCTAAGATCCATATTTGGCTTAAACTTAAGTCTGCTTTGGCAGGACGCTTAAAATTAAGTTATTTAGGTAGGTAACACCTTTACCAATTACATCAAATGTAACTCTTAGATGTTCATGGGATTCTATCATCATATGATTCGGCATGTCTTAATCCTATCTAATGCCTTGAGACCCAAAACCGTTTTGTTAGTCTCAATTAAGTCAAACAATAACAAACATATGTGAGTAGCACTATTACTCTTGCTTATCTCCCCAGGATAACTTAAATGCACCCACTTTGGTGGAGGCTACAAGTGAGTGATCGAGGTTTTGACAAGTGTTCATTAATTGACGGCATTATGACTTAAGATTTCATTTAGAGGGCTTAATTAACTATCTGGTTTACTAGAATGCATGTATCTCAGTTGTATCTCATACAAGTAATATGCATATAAAACATACATAGAGTAACATAATCATAAGATGCATGATTTTAAACGTGACTCAATATGGCTCACCTATCCTAAGTCCCCTCAAGCCAATGAGAGGAGCTCTCTAATAAGAAAGAGAAAATTACATAAAGAAACCTCGTTTTAACATTGAGGGGAGTGAGATGAGAAGAGAATGTACATCGAGAGAAAGTAGAGTAAGGCACGACACACAGGCCGTATTTAGAAAAATTACAACACTTATAACCTAGAGTCATATTGTTCACCATACCCAAACAGTTAAGAATCAATATTCATATTAAGTGAAGGGCAATAATGTTACAAAACTAAAACATTCATACATCAAGAAAGGCAGTATAGGTTACGATTAAGTCGCGCTACGATTAGATAGCCACGACGGTCCTGCTATACGCATGTATCACATACATGACCGCCTTACGCATAATCGCGCTACGATTAAGTTGCGCTACGATTAGATCCCCGTCAATCTTAATCGATCAAAATCAATTACTTGCACACACATGTATCACATACATAACCGCCTTACGCATAATCGCACATACATGTAACGAACGATTTCAGTTTCAATTCGGATTCCCTATATGTCATACATAACCTCCTACGTTCATAACGATTATCTTCTATGTTCATAACGATTATCTTCGCACAATGATTGTACAATATGCACATTCAATTCGAATTACAGATTATACAATATGCACGTTCAATTCGAATTACAGAAACAACTAGTCAAACATAGCGCACATGATCGACCAAGAAATTCAACATACATCACATGTATCAACATTCGAATCTAACTTAAACACAGAACGGCACGGCTCTGATACCACTGAAGGGAATTGAAAAACGCGCAACGAAAATAAATTTAAAAATTTCAATCCTTTGCCCGGATCTACCAATTGTGTTTAAGTCAAGTAGTAAGAAGCATTACCTTCGATGTTCGGTTTCTTGATGGCTCGGTGATTCCGCCGTTCAGGATGCCTCTGCTCGCCTCCTTTGTCGTTCGAAGTCGACAACTCCGGTCGGCTTCCTCTATCGGTATCCACACGAATAGCTCTCCAGTCACGAACGACGTGCTAGCGCCTCTTTGTCCGTCTAGGGTTTTTCAAAGAGTCCGTCCTCCTTCTCTATTTTTGGCCGTCTCTTATCTGCAAGTGTTTTCACTCTCTCACTCAAAACCCTAGCTCCTAATATCAAATATATAGGATGCTATAGGTTTATGAATGATATTTAATTTCAAAATTAATCCTAAATTAATTCCGAAATTAATACAATATCAAATATTTGCCTAATCAGATAAGAGAACAATTAAATAAATATGGTTTATATTAAATCCGTCTCACAGATTTAATTAACCTATTTATTTAATTCAAAATAAAGATATGACGGAATTAATTTATATAGATTTAATTTATCCTTATAAATTAAATCTAACAATTAATATCTCTTATATTTATATAATATGTATATATATACGAATTTATATATATATATATACACGTCCACCCTATATTATTCATTGAATATGGACATATCTTAGATTCAATGAATCTGGACATCATAACTCGTGTTGGGCTATTTTGTGTGTGACCCTGTAGGCCCATATGAAGTTGGCAGTGGGCCATTAACTATAATGACTCACAAGTCGTAAGCGGTCTCTAGCAAGACATCACGACTACCCAAATCATATGAGGATTGTTGAACGATGTAACCTTTCATACAACCATATCGCGTCCCTTTTGTCACACGATATTTTGGTCATGGATGAGGCATGGAGAACGTCATCCTCCGATTTATGACCGTTACTTTCTCGATCCCTGAGTAGTCTGAGTATAGAAACGGAACTACCTTTCTATTATAGTATGGCCGTACATTTCTCAGACTCACTCATCGAGGGGCCCAGTAATATCTCTCTAACGAATGTGAGGGACAAATTCCATCTTGACCATTCACATTCCTCCGCATGAAAAACCACTAAGCCTGAACATAGTCTTTATGATCACTCGGTCAAAAGTGACTTTTGACTAGGTCAAAGCTAAGCGTTTCTCATGTAGGAATCCATGATGATCTCAGGTCAAAGGGCACAGTGACATGGTTTGTATATAAGAGAAGCTTATGACTTAACCCATGCAACTCTCTCATAGCGGGTCGGTCCAACACCTTGTACTCTTACATGTGCCTATAACTTTAATTTATATCTCTATATATCTTTAAAGTCATACTGGTCTTATTTCATCTCTACTCCCACATAGATGACCGACTAGAGACATTTAGGATAAACCATGAGTTATTCAAGGATAGTCATCACAGTAAACATGCAAATAATATGATAACGTAATTAATAAATTCATAAATCAATAATGTTCATAGCAAAGTGATTGGCCCCTAGGGCATAATTTCCAACAGTTATTCCTAAAAAAATTAGTAGGCGGAGAAAAGTAGTCCATATTTTATTTTAAATCAATATAAAATAATTAACTGTGAAAATTACTAATTTCTTGGTCACGAATGTCAATAAATGATCTCGCCTCATAAAATAGAACTAAAAATCAATGGACACCAAAGCGGTGCATGAACATGCCTTGCACCTCTCTTGTATAGTTTGTTAGTAAATGGAAACGTTAATATTATTATTATTATAACAAAAACGAATTGAGGGGCAAACTCAATGTTGATGGTGCGTGCAGGGGAGATCCGGGTCCTTCAGCTTGTGGAGAGATATTGAGAGACACTAATGGTTATTGGGTGGCAGGTTTTTTAGCAAAAGTAGGATGGTGCTTGGCTGTCGAAGCTAAAGCATGGGAAGCGTTGCGTGGGCTTGAGATGGCTTGGAGTCTGGGATGGAAGAGCATTCAATTAGAGACGGATGCAGAAGATTTTGCGCACCGTTTGAAGGAGAAATAGAGAGAGTACCTTTCTCTGTGGGTTGTGGACACAGATCCAAGAGATGATAAGCAGAAGATGGATTGTGAAAATTAAAAAAATCAACCGCCAGGCTAATGGATGTGCAGATCTCTTGGCAAAGATGAGCTTTGCTTCTGAGTCGAGTGTGGTGACATGGGAAAGATCCCCAGATGCGTTGGTCCCGTTGATGGATGAAGAAAGACCTGCGCGTCAGATTAGAGGCGAGGAGCTTGCTGTTAAGTTTGTGAACTCTTTGAACTTGGGTGTCACCTACGTTGTGTTTTTACTTGGGCTTGGGCCAAGTTTTGCACACACAAAAAAAACGAATTGATGGAAAGTTTTAACTGGTTATAAATCAAGATATTAGTGATATGATTACTTTCACTATAACGTAATATTATGATCAAATAAATAATCCAAAAGGAAATTCAGATAAAATTGATAGTATGACAATTTTGTATGGAGCTGACTTGTGATAACTCCCCCCCCCCCCAAAGCATTGGAGGCAATCTTACTGCCAGACATAGAATGTAAGTATCTCTCTCAATAAGAATTAGAATTTTAGTTTACCATATTATAGAGGACTAACTTCTTCATGATACCCAACTCCCGTTGCTGCTTGTGATAACTTTTGATTTGAAGGTTGGAGGGGAAAAAGTAATAAATGATGCTTCGTGCTGGACGACGATCACAAGGGGTTGAAGAGTAGATATAATTTACAGAGCGGATGCATCGTGATTATTTCCGTTTTTTTCTGATGATAAATCACAATGATCTCTAAAGTAGTCAAATTGATGATTCTTTCCAGCATCCCACTAGATGCCTTATTCATTGAAGGAACCACCCATCTACGGCATACAAGTTTTCAAGGATGGGGAGTATCGCGCAAAGATCAGACCCAGCCTCACTTTTACCCGAGGTAATTCTCTTTCCTTTAAGCTTCTATTTGCTTCAAATTTTCACACAAAATCATGGTAATTATCAAAAACAATTTTATGCCGTTTTTATAAATCTATCTACTACTTCCAGTCATAAATATAAGAGTCAGTTGACTAATTTGAGTAGATTAAATAAATAAATTAACCTGGTTATTTGTAATAAATAGGTGTTTTTCTAAAATATCATTGCTAATCAAGTTTATTAGTTAGAACTACCATTATTAGAAAAACTATCCTGAAATATAAATAAATAAATATGAGAGACAGTAGATTGGAGTTTTATATTTAGGACCAAAATAAAAATTAATTGGGGTCTTATATTAAGTACCGGAAGTAGTGTCTTCTAATCCACCATGCTGCTTTCCTTCATTCTCCCTGTTTCTTTTTTCGTCTCCGTTGCCTAAATCCTTTTTTTTTTTTTTTTTTTACCGCCTCTGTTGCCTGAGCTTATTTATTTATTTTCTTCGCCTCTGTTGCTTGAATTTATTTCAGCTCCTATAGATTTGCAAGGTACGAGACAAACTGCTTAAATCCCCTTGTCCCTTTCTCGCATCATTAGTGGGATCCATTCAACTTTATGTAGTTTTTGCGAATCTAACATTTTTTATGGCCGAATAACCCAAAATATATACATGGATATGCTCTCTCCATATGTATATGGAGAATTTATTTTATTCTATTTTATTTTTTGCCACTCGTGACATGCATTAAGTATGGAATTTTTAGGGGGTGGGGAGCATTGCCTAATAGAGTCAAATATCTTGTAATACAACAATGGTTAGAATTTCAAATTTAATCATATATACAGATGCACAGGGACAAATTACCAGTTTTTTTAATCATTTTATATCTAAACTTGTTTTTTTTTCCATAAACAATACCACTTTGATCTTATTATTTGTCATTTGTAAGGGTTTCTCACATATCAAGAAAAATTTTAAATAGAAGAAAATTTTCACTTTTACCCTTATTCAATACTCACTCACTCTCTCTTCACTTTTACTATAATTAGTAGGGATAGAATTGAAAATGAAGCATTAAAATAGTACAAGTGACAAATAAAAAGGACTAAAATTTCTTCCTACAAGTGGCAAATAATAAGAATCAGAGTAGTAATCACAGAAGTTCCTTATATTAATTATATCAAATCCTCTAATTACATATGATAGGTATCCTATTATTAAAATATTAGCATTAGTATTTAATCAGTATTTATTAGCATTTAAAATAAACAAAAAAAAGACACATGACTATGTGATAGGAGAACTTGACATAACTAAGTAAGTAAGTTGACATAGGTTTTTTTTCCTTTTTCCATTATCAACCAAATAAGTTTCACTTTGTCAGTCTAATTTTTTTTTATAAAAACCAACTTAAATCACACTATATTACTTCTATTCCAACCTGGGTTTGTAAATATCAGATTCCCAAAATGCCACTTATACTATTGGTAATCCCCGCCACCAACTTAGCCGTTTTTTTTTTTTTACCAGAGACCACACACTTAGCCGTTTAATTTAAGTTTTTTCCGGTAAAATTATAATACTCCTCCGGTCCTTAATATAGGACCCAATTGTTGAGTTAGTTTTGATCCTAAATATAAGACCCATTTTTTATATTTATCAATTTTCTCTAAATTACCTATATGGATACTCTCTCAACTATAATCAAGTAAAAGAAGGAGATAGAGTATTAAGAAAGATGATTATGGTATTTTAGAAAAAATGTGTCACTTTTCTTATAATTAACTAACTTACCTAACTTCTTTAATCTAATCAAATTAGTTAAATGGGTCTTATATTAAGGATCGGAAGAGTAATATTGATGATAAGGGTGGCGGAGAAGAGGAAGTTGGCGTGCCTGTTAAGCGAACGGCGTTGTGAGGGCGAGATAGATCCCTTCACTCCTCTTGATTCTCTACTTTCCGATTCATTCTCTGTGATCCAATCATCCAAGAAGATGCCTCAGGAGGGAACCTTGAAAGTCGATCTGATTGGTGCCAAGGGCCCCGGGATTGCGGATTTTTCCAGTGAGTTTCTCTCCATTCATCCTTCTTCCGCATTCATTTTGTTTTCTAAATTCTATTCCAATTTGTTCCTATGCTTTTGAACAGAGTACAGGAATCTTTACGTGACGCTCGACTATCTTACTCAGACGCACCAAAGCAACGTGGTACCAGGTACAGTATCCTATTTGAATTCATCGGCTCAATGAATCAAATATGGTGAACACACAAGTTAGCACGTATTTACGGTAATAAATTGTGAAAGCAGCTAAGGGATCTGGTCCGAAATGGAATGAAACTCATGACTTCGAGTGGGGCGGTCCCGTTCAGGATCTGGAAGTGAAGATATTTGGCGTTGCTGCTGGCACGGATGATGATTTCATAGGAGCAGCACAGTGAGTTGTGCACTTTTGTTTTAATCTTTAGCTTTCGATCTCTTTCTTCTGCTTTATATCAAGTCATGACATTTTTTATGCCCCGGAGCTGGGTAGTGGAACAAAAATTTAGTTGTTTGGTGTGCTGGCCACTTCCTCGAAAATCTCAGTTCCACCAAAATCGTTGGAATTCAGTTCCTTGATCCCCCGAGAATCCAGTTCCACTTCTCATGGAACTAGGTCTTTGATCATTTCGCCCCATCCCCCGAGAATCCAGTCCCTGCCTTTGTTTCGATGAGCATGACGACGGACGACGACGACTCCGATTAGCATGACGGTGGACGGCGTCTCCTTGGCCAAGGCCCTCGTATTCCCCAAAGCCCCAGCAATGTTCCTACCAGCATCAGATCTGGTGCAAAACGACTCAGATTTATCGCTCAGTGTCTGCGATGGGGGCAACTAAACTAGATAAAGAAGAAAAAGAGAGAGAGTCAGGAGAAAGCTCATGGGTTTCATCGGAAAAAATGACTCAGATCTGCAACTCAATCTTTGCGAAAGACCCGTGCTCATTCTCTCAACCCTTTCCGGCCAAACCAAAGCCCCCAGTTGCCCTCTCCATCTCTCATCCATAGCGACTCAAACCTGCAACTCAGACTTCATTTCTTATCCATAGCGAGTCATATCTTGGTCTCTTGCATTTCTTCCTCCTCTCCTTTTAACGCCGTTTCTGATTAGATTTTTTGTTTTTGGTTATTCTTGACAACTGAGTTTGATTGAGACTAACTGAGATTTTATCAATGAATTAGTTTGTCTTTTTTTCAAGTTGATTGTTGCTGGTTTGATTTGGCCGATAGAGGAAATTCTGATGGTGGTTTGTGTAGCTTGGCCGTGGATGCAAGGGAAGGGGAGGAGGGTTTTTTGGTGGAGGATATTATTTGGTGGAGGGTATTTTAATATATCCATATTAAAAATACATTTTTTGACTTAAAATTATATCCCGTTTGCATTATCCTACTAAACATGTTTTAAAACCTACTTCGATCAGCTTTCAATTTTACTTCCACCTTCAATTCTAATTCCACTTCCAACTCTTTCATCATACCAAACGGGGCATTACTAACAGTAGAATCATGAAGCATTTCGTAGCGGTATGTGACTATCACTATAACCGATCCAATAGGAGTATTCAGGTAATATTTGATGGTATTATAATTTTGTTTGAAGCCGGCTTTTTATAGGGATAACTGTGATGTGATGGTGGGGGCAAAGGTAATAAATGTGGCTTGGGGGATAAATCATGATGATTTCCTTTTTGGGTAATAAAAACCATAATGATTTTGTTTTTTGAGCCAGCAAAATCATAATAATTGTCAAATTGATGATTCTTTCGTCTTTCCAGCGTCCCACTAGATGCTTTGTTAAATGGAACAAGCATCCCCGCGGCGGCATATGAAGTTTGGAAGGATGAGGAGCATCGAGCGGAGATTGAACTTGGCCTCACTTTAGTCCCCGGCGTAATTCTCTTTCCTTTAGCTTCGATTTGCTTCATATTTTTTTCACAAAATCATGGTAATTATCAAACACAATTTTCTGCCGTTTTCTGTTTTCATAAATTCAAAACTAAACTGGACATTTTCCCCCCCAAACCACAGGGGCTGCAAGGGGCTGTACCTTTTCCTCCTCTTCAATTCTGGACTTATGCTTATGTGACCTCGTTGGCATGGTCATCCTTCAAGATGTTCAAGGCTTGCATGGTCGTTGGAGATATACCGGTGCGAGGCCTTGTCTTTCTTGCTTTTGTGTTCATGGAGCTCTTGGTCTTTTTGGCCTTGGTTCAGGCTTTTCCTTTCGGTCGTCGTTAGATATATTTCTGGCGGTGTTTTAAGCCTTTTCATGACTCTGTTGACGCGTCTCCTCTTAAGGGTTTTAGTTTGAAGGGGACAGCATACGAAATCAAAGGTAGTCCAATGGTTTTTATGTCATTTTACTCAGAGATCTATAAATCAATTATATTGGTCGTTTAAGGAGCTTTGTGCTTTGTCTTCGAGGTGTGTTGTTTTGCAAATTACCTATGTTTCCTATTCCTCCCTTGTTCGATTCGATGTTCGCTGCCTACGATTAATGTTCCGTTGGTCATTAATTTTTTAAATATAAAACTTATTTTGCTGTACTGTAATTTATACTACTTCCGGTCCTTAATATAATATCTTGTTTTATTCTTATTTTGATCTTAAATATAAGACCCCGATCTACTTTGTCCCTCATGTTTATATATTTTTTTCAAGGTAGTCCTTCTAACAATAGTAGTTCTAGCCAATACGCTTGATTAGTAAGGATATTTTAGGAAAGACAACACCTATTTATTACAAATAACTAACTTAACTTTTTTTTCTTACTTTCCTCAAATTAGTCAACTAGCTCTTATAATTAAGACCGGAGATAGTGTTATAAAATTAGTTTAATATTTAAAGAATATTATTCTCACAAGGGGTAGATAGCACAAAAGCACCAGGAAAGCTTTTACCTGTAACAGTCAAGTGTCTCTAAAATTGAAAAATGGAATTACCAGAAAAACGTAATAGGAGGGAGAAATTTTCGTTGGGATTGAATTTTTGAAAAAAAATGAAAGATGGGCTAAACAAGGTGACTAAAATAAACTGTAAATCTAAATTAAAAAAAAGTGCACATATTATTGTATTTATATTGCCGTGGTTTTTAGCAAGTTTAAAGATTTCAAATTTTTTGAAGAAAATATGTCATATAACAGTCAATTAAAAAGTTACAGAACGTTGTGGTTTTGATACTGATTAAAATGTAACATCTCAAACATATAATTTATATAATTAATAAAAATACTTCATAAACAGTTTATAAGTATTTTTAGTGTCCAAATCAACTAAAAAGAATATATATGGGCATCTCAATAGGCTCAATAGTTTAGTGTTGAGGTCAAGGATGTGGGGCCTTGTTAACATATATATACAAAAATATATATATATCTCTCTCTCTCTTCCACTCACTCAAGAAAAGATGAAACTGGGCTGTGATGTGAAAATAATTAAAGAAAGCATATTATATATATGTCCTCAAACACAAGGAAAAGGATGGGGACGTGGGTTTTGCAGAATTCACACAAAATCAATAGTAATTGATGGAAGTCGGTGGGGTTTTGAAGACAAATAAAATAAAAGGTGTTTGATACTTAATACCTAAACAATCAGGATGTAAAGACATCGAGAGAGTGAATATGCTAACACACACCAACTAGTACGCATAAAAGGGATGGATAAGAAAAATAAGATAAATCAATACAGGATATGTCTACAGTTGAAATGACCCAGAACAATAAAAAATATTTAGGAATGGAAGAAGAAATGCAGGACAAATTGTAAATGTGAAGTGATAAAGGTGTAGGGGACGAACCAGAGAACAGAAGGAGAGAAAAGAATGGTCCTGGGGGACCGCGGAAAGTGTGAGGAGTAAGGAAAAAAGGAATATATATGAGGAGAGTTAAGGTTAGGGTTTTTTTTTTCCTTATAAAAATAATATAATAACTTTTTTCTGAAAAAAAGTAATAGTAATAACACATTTTTTTGTACATACATATATATCTAAAACAATTATTTTGTGAAAGTATTTCCCTTTCATACTTTCTTTCTATAATTATTTTCATTGCGATTTTATTAGTTATAATAATTTTTTAGAATAATAATTTATTATATATATTTTAATACACTTCTTAAATCATTTTACTCTTTAATTATAAATCCTAAATCATAATTAATATAAAATCTCAAAATAAATTGAGGATGTTACAAAAGTTACACGGATTAATAATGCTAACATAGTAAAATTAAGGGATGAATTTTTCTTGTAAAAAATATTAAAGAAGTGTGAGAGGTTGCATAAGTACAGCTACTTTGGAAGGAAAGAAAATTAATGCATCAACACCAAAAAAGGATATGAAGGGCGGGGGATATAAAGCAGCCGATTCTCCCAAGAGTTCTTGATCTTCAACGAATATTGTAATTGGCAGCCCCATTTAAGTATTGATGAGTGATGACCCCTCTGTAAATGCTAGTCTTACAAATTTTTTATAAGGTTAGGTGGAGTATTGTTTAGTATCAATGATGTCACCCCTTATTCGGTTTTCTGTCCTCGAGGAAAAGCTTCCATCCCCTCCGAACAACCGAAGTAATCTCTCTGTCCCTCCCTTCGATCCACTCTTCTAGCAAACAAACATCCTCTTTCTCACCCCCGGTTACAATGACGTTTTCATGTACGTGCATGGGAATTAAAATTACGATCGCGATATGGATTGTTACGTTGGAGAATTAATTAATAAAGATGAGTGTGAAACCAGGAGTGCCATTTGTCTATTTAGTGAATAATTTGTCACTCTAAATTTATTAAATATGTTTTTATTGTCTAAACCAACATGATTTGTTTCTAAATTTGACTTTTTTAAAAAAGTTCTCTTAGATCAGAGTTTTTACTCCACTGCTATTTCTTATTGTTGAATTGTTTGATGTGATACTATGAGATCCGATTTTTTTCTTAAATTCCTCAAAATTTAGCTTCTTATAGAGTCATATTTTATAATGTCTCATAAAATCACAACTCTTTTTTTTTTTTTTAATGATTTTACAATATCTCATAAAATCTCAATTTCTTTTGCGATTTTACCATATCTCATATATTTTGAATTTTTTTTATTTTTTATTTTCTTTTTCAAACGGCTTGTCTATTAGGTTTGGAATGTGCTTGACTTCCTTTTCTATACCGATTCCAAGTATGGTCTAAAAACATTTTTAATTGGATTAAAAGCCTTTTCTCTAATATTGACCACTTTAATCTATATTTAAACATATGTTTTTGTTGGGATAACTTATCAATTTGTTTTGAATTTGAATGTCCCACAAATAAGGTTGAAAAATAGGTTGAGGCCTAACAAAAATTTGAAGACCTATTTCTTGTAACAAATTCTTTGGGGGGTAGGAGTGCGTGGAAACAGACCATGCTTCAGCCTGTCTTGTAATACGTGGGCCACAAATGCAGGCAATTTTTTTAAAATCCCTTTCTCGTAATTCTTCAATTGCGTTCCTCTATTTTACTTGTGGATCAATTGTAGAAGGGCAAATGAAGGTGAGGCATGACATATGATCGCAAAAGTGTTATGTTACTCGTGCAAGTGTTTCAAATGAATGAAGCTGAAGCCGTTGAATGAAACTCATTAATGTAGCTTTAGCATCACTTAGGGCAGGGATGGCGCATACGTCCTAAGAAATTTCATTAATTACTACTTAAACCATTACAAACTACTTAATTTACACTGTAAACTAGTTCTTATATTTAGAATCGGATGTAGTACTACATCTTATTCTTAATATAAAACCTAGTTAAGTAATCAATTTAGAGAGATTAATGAAGTTAAATAATGACTTAATTTAGTATTTATTATACATGATCTTTTAAAAATATTTATATGTATCATTCGATTGTATATTAGTTTATAGGTAAGACAGATTAGTTTGAAAAAAAAATGGAAATACTTAAAATAATATATTTAATTTCTTTAATCTCTAAAAAATGTGGCCATGCAATCATCGGTCAATATTCCAAGCAACCCAAACAAACCTGACCGTAATTTCTCAACACAACGTGTTGCATAACAAAAATAAACAAGAAAAAAAAGCAAAGAAAGAAAAGAAAGTGCAGTAACACAGCAAGCCCGTGTCTTCCAATTAATTATTCATAAAACTATGGCCTCCCCCTGTAGCCTCGTGGATTGTTGCTTGCCCAATGCCATTGGTCCTTGCATTTTCCTCTACACTATATTTTGCCTTCCTCTATTGCTATGACATCAATGACCAGCGAGAGTCTTGAACGGAAATTCCAGACTTGGATCTGACGAAGAGTCCATAAACGGATAAAGAAACTGAGCCTCAGGCTTCTCATGCCTCATGATTTCATTTTCAAGTTGTGGTTGCTCAGACGGAACAGCTTCCACGTCAAGAACTTCTAGGGATTTTCTTCGACAGCTTTTCATGGATAACTGATGTGCTTCTATTTATTCGTGGATGCACCAGTTTTGTTCTATTCACGTCTTCCAGACAAAGGGGCTCTCCTTCACTCAAATTCCTGGTTAAATCAGCTTCATCACCATAAGACACCCTACTTTGGCAAAATGTGGAGCCGATCCTCAACTGAGATTCAGAGGCTGGAAAGATAAATTAGGCATCATGAGTTTATCATTTTCAGATTGGTTCAAGGTATGTTGACTTTCTCCTTCGGGACTCTACCACACCGTCAAGCAATTCCTTGTCTGTTTGGCCACTATTATCAGGATTCATAACTCGCAAAAAATTGGCAGCATCATCCACTGGCAATGTAGTTTTGATTGCAAATTCTAGGCGTGGATCTGACCAAAACTACTCATAGGCTAAGGACGTTTGTGACTCTGGCATCACACCACCAAGCTTTTCAGCTTCAAGCATCTGCTGTTGCACATTGGCAACACTTTGATCCTCGTATAACCATTCTTCAATAGTTTGAGAATCATATGACTTCACACTCTTGTTTGATGTGTCTTTGAGTACTCTTATTTCTGAACTGCCAGATGCAGGAAGTGTATGCTCCGTTTCCTTCCCAACTGGTAGGCAAAGCTGTGTTTCTGAACTCATCACAGTTTCAAGCTCCTGCTGTTGCTCCACGGGAACAGTTTGGGTTTCAAATAATTTCACACTCTCATTCAATTCTTCGATTGTTTGGGTTTCAAATAGCTTCTCACTCTCATTCACTGTCAGTTTCAAGCTTCTGCTGCTGATACTTGGGAAAATTTTGGACTTCATATGACGTTTCACTCTTGTTCAATGATTCACCAAGCACATTTGATTTTAACAAATTGTTAGATGCATCAAGAGTAAGCTCTATTTCTTTGCCAGCACTAACTAGTTGAGAAACTCCATTTTTCAAAAACACAGTTGCAGTTGATTTATCTTTGCATGACTTCCTAGTGGCATATTCTGCAGCTCTTAAAGCAGGCATTATCTCAGGCTCATGGCCGGAAATTCTCCTTGACAACCGGCGAGGCAATTTAAGCTCTTTCTTGCTCTTCAATTTTTTTGGATTTACCTGCACATTTGTGTCACTGCTGCTTTCTTTTGCACCATCAAACAACATGGCTTCGGTAGCCAGATTAGGCTCATTACCAATCGAATTCTCAATGGGTAACTCACCTGTGAGAGTCTTAGTTGCAAATTCCAAGCATGGGTCAGACCGAGGATGTTGGGAAGCAATGGGCTGATCAGGTTCTGATTTCTCATGACCTATTTCTTCTTTGCCATACTTTTCTGGTTGCTCATGGGTAATGGCTGGAATTCTAGATCTTAAGTTTTTATTTGATTTCTTAATGGCATATTTATGTAGGTAGAAGCATTATCTGCGAGATCAACAGCCAAATACTACATTGAGTCTACCTCTAGACCTTCTGCTCTTATATTCAGGAGCTCTTTTGCAGACTATGGAGTTGGTCATCACCTCTGGTTCCAATCCGGCAAGTCGCTTTGAAGCCCGCCGACGTGGATTGCAATGATCTTTCCTATTATTATATCTGTTCAAGTTAACATGAATTTCAGAGGCATCAGGCAGTTTGTCTTCTTTCACGACATTAGCTTCAGAAGCCAAACTTTGATGCCTATGAGAAACATCCCAAGCAGATAATACACATTTGATGTTCTTCATTTCAACCTTAAGGTTTTGTGCACTGGAATTCTGAGACTGAGAATACTCAAGTTTGACTTCTTTGTAATCTATTTTCTCTGTTACTGGCTGGTATGGTTGACCTCTGTAAACTAGTTCGACAACAGGATTGCCGTTTTTGTTCAGTAACTCTTCACATGGTTTCCTCTAGCTTTCGTCCCTCAGTGTTTCTCCTCCACATCCCAGAGAAAAGATAAAAAGAAAAAAAAATTATAACCACATTTTCATGAAGAGAAGAACTTAAAATTTGTGACATCTATCTAGACGACGTGCGTAAAGATCAGCATTCGAACAAGTTCTACGAATATTGTGTCTTTTCTTGCAATCTTTTAAGAAACTTCACATATTTATTCCTCAGTGTAATCAAATTTGCGTCATCATGATTCACAAGATATCACGCGGAGAATGAACATTGATTCAAAAAAGCTACACACTATGCGTTTCTTGTGTTTAACTTCTAATCATTTCTCATGTAAGTTTGAGTCTATGATCGATATATGCGCACTCGCGCGTACATCCCCAGACGTGGCTGCCGGCACCATTGGGGCTCGCATATGGGCCCAAACCAAGTGCGACTTCAACGGGTCGGGTCCTGGACACTGTGAAACTGGTGATTGCGGACGTTTGCTCCAATGCAAAGCCTACGGATGGCGGCCGGACACACTTGCAGAAGTTGCCCTTAACCAATACAATAATTTGGACTTCTATGATATCTCATTGGCTGACGGTTTCAATGTTCCCATGGAATTCAGTCCGACATCTAATGGGTACAAACGTGCCATCCGATGTATTGCCGACATTTCGGACAGTGCCCTAGCCAGTTGAAAACTCAAGGCGGCTGCAATAATCTCTGCATTGTGTTTAAGACAGATTAGTACTGTTGCAACTTTAGAAGCTGTGGACCCACTAATTACTCTAAATTCCTTAAGGATAGGTGCCCTGATGCTTAAGCTACCCTAAAGATGGTGCTACCAGCACTTTCGCTTGCCCAGGGGGAACCAACTAAGGTTGTGTTGTGCCCTTAAACCGGTATTAATTAGTCGTAGCTAGTTTTCTTGCCCTCCATTAACTTCGAATAAAAGACTTTGCAACCAGACGTGTTTAATTGTCTTTATTGAAATTATAATAATAAATTCTCAACCCACACACACACACACTACCTCCTGTTTTTAATATGACAACTTATTGTGGAACCAGATGCAAACTATGATGCTCCCAAAAAATGTACTCAAGGAACTAGAGAAGATTAGTCGCCACTTCTTGTGGAACCAAGATCAAGAGAGCAAAAAGATGCACCTATGGGATCAAATCAGACGGTGCAAGGAAAAAAGAGGACTTGGCATCAAGGATCTGCAGAACCAAAATACAGCCTTCATCGTGAAACTTTGATGGGGCCTTCTTACCAAGCCTGAAACCTTATGGGTGAGATGTTTTAAAGGGAAATATGGCTGTGGTGATGAAATCTATCCAAATGTATGTAAGAAACAGAATTCTTCAAGAGTTTAGCATAGCATTACATCAATTTGGGACAAATTTTATAAAGGAATTGGACGAACCATTAAAGATGGGAAGACAACCAGCTTCTGGTGGGACCTTTGGTCCCCTTTTGATGAGCCTCCCATACACTATGCTGAACACAACCTCCATAACTTGGACCCTTGTGATAAGGTGAAAGACTTTGTACTTCCCAATGGTATGTGGAATGTCGATAAGTGGAGAAAATTCTTACCCCCTGGATCACCAACACCCTTGCCAAACTACACACCCCTTCAGGTAGTGAAGAAGACAGATTTACCTGGAGAACTGCCTCAAATGGTAACTTTAGTATTCGGGCAGCCTACAAATTTGCCTCTGCACAAGTGGAACATTCAGTGACGGTCCCTTGGAGAAAAGTGTGGAAACTCCTTGTACCAGAGAAAGTTAAATTCTTCTTTTGACAAGTCTTTCATGATAGACTCCCCACAAACGCACTTAGAGCTAAGAGAGGTTTAACAAATAGTACAGAGTGCCCTTTTGAGTGTCTAAGAGAGGAAAACACTTTACACATCCTTCGTGACTGTGAGGTAGCCAGAAATGTGAGGATTGAAATTATTAATCCTAACCATCTTGTTAGTTTCTTTTGCTCTGATTTGCAGGTATGGCTCAGGAGATGCATGTCCCATAACTCGAGAAATGCACGATTCGGCAAGTGGATATGGACTCGTGTGTTTTGTATGGTCTGCTGGCTTATTTGGAAAAATAGATGTAGGGGAGTCATGGAAAATATGAGACACCAAGCGAAGGAAATTATCCACAATGGATTAGCTCACCTGATGGAATCTACTATCTATGGACAGCTAAAGCACCAGGTCTTCAAACTCGATGAATTGGATGACTACCATTGGAAACCACCACCAGAGGGATATGTTCGACTGGATACAGATGGATCAGTTAACAACAACAAAGAGGCTGCTTGTGGAGGACTAATTAGAGATGCTACAGGCCAATGGATCTTTGGATTTCAGCGTCAACTGGGATTCATGCAACCCACGGTAGCAGAAATTCTAGCTCTACTTAGTGGACTCCAAATTTGCCGACAGCAGAAGCTAAACAAGATAATTGCCTACACTAATTCAATGGAAGCATTCAATCCAATCTACAAAGATGGATGGCACGGACACCCTCTTAGACCAAAAATCAATGAGATCAGAGACCTTCTTTGACTAGGAGATCAAATTGCATTATGTACCATGTGAAGCCCTTAAATGTGCAGACTTCCTTGCCAAAGATGCTCAATACCTGAGAAGTAATTTGCAACTTTTGTCGAATGCGCACCCAAGATGTCTCTCACTCGTGGGAGATGATATTTCCCAGCAACTCACTCCTGGAGTCCTTTCTGAAATTCAGAAGTTGTCTTAACTTGTCTGTTTGTATTCGGAAAAAAAAAAAAAGACAACTTATTGGACTTTTATTTTAATTTTAAATATAAAACTTCAATCCGTTTTGTTTATCATATTTATTCATTTTTTTAAGGTTGTCCTTGTAATAATGATAGTTTTAGCTAATATATTTTATTAGTAATAATATTTTAGGAAAGACAATACTTATTTATCATAAATAACTAATTTAACTAATTTTTTTAATCTACTCAAATTAATCAACTAGTTTTTATATTAAAGACTAGAGGTACTATATATATTATGTCTCCTTATCCGTTACGTTAATAAATTCTGAACCTATATAATTGTCATATATATATATATATATATATATTTGTCTTCTTATCCGTTATTCCCTTCAAAGATATAACATCATAAGTTTGAATAAATTATTTTTTAATGATTCAATTTTGAGCAAATTTTTTATCTAGAATTCCAGTTGATTGTTGCTGCATATGCAGGAGTCAGCCAGTTATGATGTATTGAACAAGATTACATTGAGAAAATAAGTGAGAATTGTTAATCAACCTAGTCCAGCGTCAACCTCTAATAACATTTGTTTTTAACTTGAAAATGGAGACAATTGTTAATTGTTTCTCTTTTTTCTGTGGGTCAGCTTTCTCAACAGCATAATTATATTCATTAATCATGATGTGAAGGCCACTTAACGAAGATAGTGCGTTAATAATCATGACTAATCTTTTGTCGTCTGTATATTATTGAGATAATCTTCATCAGTGGTCTTAAGTTTATCTAAATAAAGATGTGGACGTAAACGAGAGAGGAAATAGGTTGTATGATCTAAGATTCGTGTCCAAAACGAGCATAGAAGAACTCTAAAACCGAGAGATTTCCTGCGTTTTGTGTTTGCACTTAATGAATTCTCAATACCTTTATTATTACTTGGATTTTTGGAGATGAATACGAACGATTGATAGGGAAAAACTCTTTTTGGGAAAAAAATACAGAACAGATAGCAAAAACAGATTTTTTTTTTTGGTTACAGCAAAAACAGTATTTTTGCCTGAAGATGAACTGCCCAAAAAGGTGATTGAATTAAAGCCCAAATACGGCCCACAAGGCTCAATCATATGACAGAGTGGATTGTGAAAGACGCCACGCGGTTCCTTAATCAGGTCTTGATTCTTTTTAACGATAACTTGACTGTATAAGACCGCCCAGATCGTCATGTGATTTCGGTATTAAATAATAATAATAATAATTGGCAACTATAGTTGGCGTTTCTTTTTAAGGGAACGGTTTTGGGCAGGCGAAATAGATCTCTGCGATTCATTCCTCTCGGATTCTCTACTTTTCGATTCATTCTCTTTGCGATCCAATCATCATCGAATAAGATGCCTCACGGAACCCTTGAAGTCCTTCTGGTTAGTGCCAAGAGTCTTGAGAATACCGATTTTCTCAGTGAGTTTCTCTCCATCCGTCCATCCTTCTTCCGCATCCTTTCCTTTTTGTTTCCTAAATTTCATCTCAATATCTTCACATGCTTTTGAACAGACAACATGGATCCCTATGTGATCCTCACCTGTCGCACTCAGGAGCAGAAAAGCAGCGTAGCATCAGGTACGGCATCTTATTTGAATTCAATGACTCAGTGGACCGCCGTCAGTGTTATAACTGGTCGGCCTCAGATCCTAATAGAAACGTCTAGCATGATCGAAAACATATGGTTTGCTAGTGAAATGATCGCCAACATGCTCATTTCCAAACTGTATCAAAGGTCTCTGTTTCTGTTGAATTAGTCAAAACAGAACATGTTAGCACGCATTTTACAGTGGTGATTAAATTGTGAAAGCAGGTAAAGGATCTGATCCGGAGTGGAATGAAACTTTCGTTTTCAACTTGACCGGTGACGTTTCGGAACTCGTATTGAAGATATTGGACAGTGATGCTGGCACGGATGATGATTTCGTAGGAGAAGCAACGTGAGTTTTGCATTTTTTTTTTTTTTAATTTTTAGCTTTTGATCTTGTTCTTCTGGTTAACATCAAGTCATGGCGTCGTTTAGGGTTCACTGACCTGTAGAATCGTTGAGCATTTCATCCCACTATCGCAGTTCTCTCGAGTCTTGACCTTTATGAAACTCTGCGAGAGATGCATTCCAGCTATTTGACATCTGTTGATGGGGGTAAGGTGGTGCTTGGGTTGAATTATTTCCCCTCGTCAAAAAATGTCCAAATAAATCAGGATTTTTTAAAAGAAGATGTACAAGATAAAAGAGAGAGTCTGATGAATCTCCGTGAAAAAGTGAACAGGAAAGTAGGAAGCCGTGGTTATCCTAAAAAAAGATAATTAATTTTTGGTGACGAATAAAAATCAATAGATAATAAAGTGGAGCATAAATATACTTTGTATTGGTATTTTAAAGAGGAGTTTGGCAAATCTCAAAAAACACTTTAAAAAAGTGCTTTTACGATACAGTTTTTTTTGCATATTTTCTTTTTATATTATAAAATCACTTCTAAGAAAAACTAATCCAAACAGTTTTTAATTACGGACAAACGAGTCTTAATTAGTTATAAATCAAGACATTAATATATAATTGCTATTATTATTATAACGGAATGTTGCAATCAAACGGCGGATAGTACAAAAGGAGTATTTGGATAATATTGGTTGATGGTATCATAATTTTGTGCGGAGCTCACTTGTGGTGTAGAGACAACTGTGAAGGTGGGGGCAAAAGGTAATAAATGTCATGACGCTAGGTGCTGGACGATGACAATCACAAGGGGTTGAAAAGTATATGTATAATTTACCAGGGGGATGTGATGAATTCCTTTTTTGGGAACGAATCATTGTAATTCCTAAAGTAGTCAAATTGATGATTCTTTCCAGCATCCCGCTAGATGCTTTGTTCACTGAAGGAAGCATCCCACCTACGGCGTACAACGTTGTCAAGGATGAGGAGTATCACGGGGAGATTAAACTCGGCCTCACTTTTACCCCTGAGGTAATTCTCTTTCCTTTAGCTTCCATTTGCTCCACATTTTCCCCCAACAAAATCATGGTAATTATCGGCAACAATTTTCTGCCCTTCTCATTGCATTTAAAACTAAAGTCGAAAAACTCTTCCGTTGGTAACACTGGTTTCTCTTTGTCTCTCTCTCTTCCCCTTTGTTTTTAATCTCAGGCGCGCAGCAGTGAATATGTGGAAGAGGAAAACTTAGGCGGATGGCAGCAATCTAGCAGAGACTTTTAAATACGGGGGTGGCGCGTTTGGAGATCCTAAATCCATTAGTCGCTTAAGGAGCTACATGCTTTGTTTCCAAGATTGCAAATTACGTCCGTGTTTATTGTTCCTCCTTCGTTTGGTTGGATTTTTGTCTTTAGCTGCCTACAACTTTCGTTCTCTGATCATTAATAATAATGGCTACCTTTTATAATACCATGCTTACAAGATCTACGTAGCACAAAAGCATCATGATTCATCGTATCAAACAGCTTTTATCTGTAAACCTGCAGAAAAACTCAAGTGTTGGGACTACCCGCAACTTGAACGACCAAACTTCATTCAGCCACTTAAGTAATAGGATACGCTCCTTAATAAAAAGAATACTTAACTAATCTGAATACATTAAAAAAAAAAATAGTCTAATTAGTTTATTTATAATAAATGAGTTAATTTCTATTAAGTACTATTCTTAATTATGACTACTATTGGTTGAAAACCTTCTCAACACATGCATTAAAAAGGATTCTTTAAGATCAAAGGTAGTTTTTATTTTATGCTAAAGTATAGATTTGGTCCTTTAAGTTTATATTAAATTTTATTTTAGTCCTTTAAGTTTATAAAGTTTATTTTTAGTCTTTTGATTTTAACACCGTTAAGATGCTTACTCTACAATTAAATGCTGATAAATCAGGCTGAAATTTTAATTACTTAATATAATGATTTTTATATTTTAAAATTAAAATAAAAACAAAAAAGGGTCTTTTCCTCTGTGACAGATCACAATGGCGTTTCCTCCCCTCCAGCCTTCATTTTGATATATCATACACAGCCCTTAATCAGCAACGTCCGAGTTGGTTGTCATAAAGATTGGAAGAGGCCCTACTAATCTCAATCAAGAATCGTCCAAGGGTTGTGGAAGCTGTTTTCAATTATGTTCTAAAGATAACTGATCTTTTTGGTAATTTATGGGCTGTAGTAGATACAAGCATATTTTTATCTGCAATTAGTATGTCATTAGGATTTATATTATGGCATTGGACTTTGTTATCGCTTGAGGTATAAAAAGAAATGATGGTTACTGCAACACGATTGGCCTCCAAAGAGAGATATAGAACTCAAGGGGCTATAAAACAAACGTTATTTTATGATTATTCAACTCCGTTCTAGGCTCAGGAAGACATTCCGCCGCCGTTAAGGAGGAGGAGGAAAAATAAGAAGCTGATGAAGTGTTGGATTAAGGCTGAAAAGAAGAGCTTACGGAGGCCATCCAGTAGCGAGAAATGGCAAGAGGGGCAATTAGAGAATGTGGAGGGGTCGCCGTTGTTGCAGAGAAGACTTTTTTGGTCTTTAATTTTAAAATATAAAAATCATTATATTAAATAATTAAAATTTAAACATGTTTTATTGGCATTGAATTGCTGAGTTAGTATTTGTCATTAGTAAAAGTTAATGATATTAAGATTGAAACACTAAAAGCACAATTTATAAAATTAAAGGACTAAGATAAAACTTGATATAAACTAAAAAGAACAAATTTATACTTTAACCTTTATTTGACTTTTTGACCAAAAAACCTTTATTTTATTTTATTTTGTGCCTTCGGTGCGCAAATACGAAATAGGTGGCTGAATCAGTTTACCATCCAATCGGTTTATAATTTCAAATTTCAACATAGACTGAAACGTAATTCAAATCAGTTAGGTTCTAGGCCAAAAAGAAACTAACTACAGATCGAACAGCTGTTGCACTATCATGCGTCCCTGCTTTGTTTAATACATAAAACATTTTTTTTGTGTGGATATACTTAATATATGGAGCTTCAAGACATACAAAATAGAATATCTAGTTGAAACATACCTGTTCAGGAAATAAAAGTCCCTACTATGTTACAAGAACTACATCAAGATGAGCAATGACAATTCATAGATGGCCAACAATGAATCTTAGTTATTCAGGGGCTACACAAACTTCCTTTCTTTCTTGGTTCTTTTTTTTTTTTCCTTTTTTTTTGGGAGGAAGTTACCTTGAAATTTTCCTATTGCAATGAGAATGGTATTTCTGAGGATCAACCTCTGCGCCAAGGCTAGTTTGTGGCTGCTGCTCTGCAATGGACCTCTCCTCCATATTGCAGTAGGATGATATATCACTTTGAGAAAAGCTGGTAGGTCCAAAATCTGGCAACGATGAGTAACTGTCCCTCTGGCCACTCCATATGGCAGTTTCCTCCAAGCATCCTTGAGTTGGTAAATCTTCCTCTATTGTTATGGCACCTGTTAGAGTCTTGAATGCAAATTCCAGACTTGGGTCTGACCAAGAATCCATAAATGGATAACGAAACTGAGCCTCAGGCTTCTCATGGCTCATGATTTCAGTTTCAAGTTGTGGTTGCTCAGATGGAACAGCTTCAACATCAAGAACTTGAGGGATTTTCTTCGGTAGCTCTTCATGGATAACTGTGCTTCCAGTAATTCTTTGATGCAGAAGTTTTGTTGTATTCACGTCTTCCATACAAAGGGGCTCTCCTTCGTTCAAATTCCTAGTTAAATCAGCTTCATCACCACAAGACACCCTATTTTGGCAAAATGTGGAGCCGGTCCTCAATTGAGTTTGTTTAGGCATCGTGAGTTTATCATTTTCAGATTGGTTCAAGTTATCATGACTTCCTTCTCTGGGACTCTTTACCACGCCGTCAAGCAATTCCTTGTCTGTTTGGTCATTGTTATCAGTAGTCATAACTGGCAAAACGTTGGCAGCATCATCCACTGGTAATGTACCTGTTAGGGTCTTGATTGCGAATTCTAGGCAAGGATCTGACCAAAACTGCTCATAGGCTAAGCACGTTTGTGGCTCTGACATCGAACCACCAAGCTTCTGCTGTTGCTCATTGGCAACAGTTTGGTCTTCACATAACAATTCTTCAATAGTTTGAGATTCATATGACTTCACACTCCTGTTTGATGTGTCTTTAAGCACTTCTGTTTTTGAACTGGCACTTGCACGAAGTGTACGCTCAGTTTCTTCCCCATCTGCTAAGCAAAGCTGTGCTTCTGAACTCATCACAGTTTCAAGCTCTTGCTGTTGCTCCGTGGGAATATTTAGGGTTTCAAATAATTTCACACTCTCATTCAATTCATCAACCGTTTGGGTTTCATATAGCTCCTCACTCCTGTCCGATGTTTCTTTAAGTGTTCTTGTTTCCAAGCTGTCAGTTTCAAGCTTCTGCTGCTGATACTCTGGAAAATTTTGGACTTCATATGACGTTTCACTCTTGTTCAATGATTCACCAAGCACATTTGATTTTAACAAATTGTTAGATGCATCAAGAGTAAGCTCTATTTCTTTGCCAGCACCAACTAGCTGAGAAACTCCATTTTTCAAAAACACAGTTGCAGTTGATTTATCTTGGCATGACTTCCTAGTAGCATATTCTACAGCTCTTAAAGCAGGCATTACCTCAGGCTTATGGCCAGCAAGTCTCCTTGACAACCGACGAGGCAATTTAAGCTTTTCCTTGCTCTTCAATTTCTTTGAATTCACCTGCACATTTCTCTCACTGCTGCTTTCTTTAGCACCGTCAAACAACATGGCATCAGTAGCCAGATTAGGTCCATCACCAATCGAATTCTCAACGGGTAACTCGCCAGTAAGAGTCTTCATTGCAAATTCCAAGCATGGGTCAGACCGAGAGTATTGGGAAGCAATGGACTGCTGAGGTTCTGATTTCTCATAATCTATTTCTTCATTTCCATGCTTTTCTGGTTGCTCATGGGTAATGGGTAGAATTTCAGGAGATTTTAAGTTTTTATTTGATGCCTCCCTATTTAATGGCATATTTATATAGGTAGAAGCATTATCTGCACGATCAACAGTCAACCCGCCCTCAGTTTGCCGCAAAGCTGCATTGATTCTACCTTTAGGCCTTCTACTCTTATATTCAGGAGCTCTTTTGCAGACTATCGAGTTGGTCGTCACCTCTGGTTCTAATCCAGCAAGTCGCTTTGAAGCCCGCCGACATGGATTGCAATGATCTTTCCTATCACTATATTTGTTCAAGTTAACATGAATTTCAGAGGTATCACTTTTTCCAATCTGATCGACAGGCAATGTGTCTTCTTTCATGACATTAGCATCAGAAGCCAATCTTTGATCCCTATGAGAAACATCCCTAGCAGGTAATTCACATGTGATGTTCTTCATTTCAACCTTGAGACTTTGTGCACTGGAATCCTGAAACTCAGAACATTCAAGTTCTACCTCTTTGTCATCTATTTTTTCTGTTACTAGCTGGTATGGTTGATCTCTGTAAGCTAGTTCAACATCAGGATTGCTGTTTTTGTTCAGTAACTCTTCACATGGTTTTTGCTTCTGAGATGATTTGTTTTTCAAGTCAACGCCTATAGGGATCACACTTTTCCTAAAGTTTCTCCTTGAAACTCGACGAGCCGGTTCGTGGGTCACTGTGCTGGTTAACTGGTCAGCTTTGCCAGTGAGTTGTCTCAAATTTTGTTGGGGCACATTCAACTCTTTCTTGTTTTTGGATATGCTTGTGTGAAAAGGGTTCCCTTCATCAGTCTTCTCCACTCCACTCATAAAATAATTCTTCTCATGCACATCATTAGCTGCAGGAATCAAGTAATTTCCAGTTTCAGTACAGAATGTCTTTTCTACTGATTTTAAGGTGGAAACTTTGGCAGTACCATGCTACCTGGATTAGATTGTTTAATTTCAGAATTGTTTTCAGCTGACTCCTTGGGCAAATGCATCTTGCCCACAGAGTCAGAAGTTAAAACAGGAGAAACCATAAATTCGGCAGACACCTTCATATTTTGCCCTTCTTTTGAGCTGCAAGCACCTGACAATTCTAAGACACCGTCAGAAACTTCTTTGCCTGCAGCAGCATGCATGAAATAGAAAGGAATGGGTTTTAGATGCACATGGCATATTTTTCATCACTCTGAGTTAGGATTAACATGTGGCACAGTTAGTCAATTAGCTTTGAAAAAAAAGTGACTTCTGACTTCTCACCGGCAGAAAGCTGCTGTTTGATTGCAGAATGCTTCACTTTCTGTCTTTTGGGGGCAGATGACTCCTATATTAACAAAAGCAAGACAAGAATTCTAAAGTCATTCTTGATGCAATTATCTGTATGAAGAAGTTATATTCATTGGATTATTGCTCAAGCAAGCAGTGTCATATAAATCTCTTGAATTTAGACAGACAAGTCATACCAATAAAAATGGATAGTAAGAGGTATTCTGCAAGGAAGCATGATAAAGTTGACAAGAGAAGGGAGACTTTTTTAAGGAAGTTCCAAACTTCATATGTTTGAATTTGATATGATAAAATAACCAGATAATGGACAAATACAAAAACCAAGTATGTCCACATCCACCCACCCACCTCACCACACACACACACACACACTCTACCCCCTGCACAAGGACTAGCTAGGACTATGCATGCACAATCCATTTTTCAACCACAAGAAAAAGAGACATAACCAAAGTACAGAAAACTCTTTGATATTACTTAAAAACAACGTGATTAGACTTCCAAGGTTGTGCAAAATTACATAACTATCAAGGATACATATTGCACAGTTCTGTGATGGACGACAAGAAGGAAGTGTAAGGCTGTAATTTCATACTAAAATCAAAATGCTAAGTCACAGAAGTTGGAGATGTGGGTACAAACATTGCTTGTAGATTGCTTAGCAGGGCATCCCTTCTTGAAAGTGCAGTTGCTGCCATCTATAGTTTCAAGATACCGTAATACCTCAGGTTTGGAGTAGAATTTGAATCTGTTCAATGGATCACTGAAGCACTGCAATAAGAACAGAGTATGTTATGAGATGCATGGTTAACGGGGAAAAATACTTAATAAAACATCACCAACATGTGAGCAATATCAACTTACAACAAATAAGTAGCAGTGAGAAGTCAAAAAGTTCTAAACAGAGATTAGAAATGTGTTGTGTAATTACTATGTCAGACTCTTAGTAGACTAGCAACTGGGCAAGAGAAAATATGATACTACCACGGAAAAGTGAGGAAATACTTAAGCACATCAATTAAAAAGAGAAGCCTTTAATATGAAAATAAACATAGTATATTATTAGATTATGGTCTCAAATGATGTATTCAAAAACCCAGCCCTAACCAATTTAGGACAAGAACAGATCATGAGTCAGCGACATAAAGGGAGAAAAAAGGTTGCAGTTGTATCATATGCTAAATCAGAAATTAAGTAAGGATCCATCGCTTCTTTATGCATATGTCTGGGTGATCATGCAATGCTTCTGCCATGCATGATATAAGCACTGAGCAGTTAGCTGGAGGTCTTTAAAGAATAGCATATGATTTCCAAAGTAAGACATGATAGAAAAGAATGAAGAAAATGGAATAACTAGAATGGCCAGGGATTAACAGCAACACTATCTGATATGCAAATCATAACTTCATAAAATTATCCAATACCTTATATATAGCTCCCTTGTGCACACCACTTTTTCGGGTTTTGAAACCCACGTTCCAGCCATCAGGTAACCATGCAGGATGTTCATTTCCTTTCTTTAAAATCTGAAACTTTCAAGCATCTAATGGTTTAGAAAAGCTGCAGAGCACATATTCATGAAAAACAGATTTCAAAATTTGCACTCACTTGTGAAGATTCTCTCCTTGTGCTCTTTCTGAACAATCTATTGGTTGCTTCAAACTTTTCAAGGTCATTTCTTCCCATTTTCAGCCAACAGGTGATGTTACATAAGAGTAAAATTTCGGCAGTTTCAAAGCTTGTAGAAACTGTAAGGCTTCAAAATTTCTTCCTTATTTCAATAATTTCTGATGATCTATCTTCTCTACTAAATTCGAGCTACCTGCCTTTTATCATTTTACTGATGATAAGACAAGACACGCAATGGCACATATTAGAAATCAATACTCAATCTTAGATCTTCAAGATTTACTGATGACTCATAGAAGGCAATAGAAGATGAAGATTAGCGAAGATTTAATCAAGAATATCCCAATGCACACTGAAGAGATCCAATCACAGTTTTTGGTTGAAATGTGTTACAAGACAAATACCATTAGGGACCGGGATTTGAGGTAATCAATGCAAATGAAAAGGGAAGGAGTAAAAGAGCATTTGGTGATGCCAATTTCCCCCACAAAATCCAAGACAAGCTAAAAAGTAAAAAACTGATTTTTATTCTTTTTTAAAGGTTTCTTTTTCCCCTTTTTAATCACCAAAAAAAAAAACCTGAATTCTATTGCAACACACGGATCACCATGTATCAGAGATAATGATTCAAATTATTTTTCTGTATTATTCCACAGCAGAACTGGTACATAAATAGGATCAGATTTCCTCACAACAAATTTGGAAATCTGATTACATTGAATAGAGCTAATGACAGGGAATCCCCATGATGAGGGACCGTGATTCTATGTGATTTAGAAAAGGAAATTTACAGATTTAAGGGATATGATTCTAACGACTAGTACTAGGGATTCAATTCTGACACTCCTCCTTAAGTTGGAGAATAGATATCTAGCATTCCTAGCTTGCTTTGAAACCCTTCAAATTGTACCCTTGCTAGTGGTTTAGTCATTATGTCTGCAATTTGGTTGGAAGACTTTATGCAGGATAGATTTATGATGCTAGCTTTCACTTTCTCTTTGATAAAGTTTCCGTCTATTTCCACATGCTTTGTTCTATCAGGGTAGACAAGGTTCCTAGTCATTTCAATACTTGCTTTGTTGTCACACCAAAGATAAAGAGGTCCTTCATAGGGTATTCTGAGTTCCTTAAGGAGCCTTGTGATCCAGATTCCTTCACATACTCCTAGGGCAATGGCTCTTAATTCTGATTCAGTGCTACTTCTAGATACTACAGACTACTTCTTGCTCCTCCATGTTACCAAGTTCCTCCATAAATATTTAAAGTATTTTGTAGTGGACCTTCTGTGCTCCACAGCTCTCTCATGGTTTGAATCTGTGTATATTTCTATGTTTCTTCTTCTATTCTTCTCAAAGAAGATTCCTTTTCCAGGATTAAGTTTTAGATAACTTAGGATTCTAAGGGCAGCTTCCATGTGCTCTTCTTGGGGTTGGTGCATGAATTGGCTCACCACTCCGACTATGTAGCTTATGTTAGGACGTGTGTGAGTCAAGTAGGTTAGCTTTCCCACCAATCTTTTGTACCTTTCTGAGTCAATTAGAGTACCGTTCGGTTTCACCTCCAAGTTGCATGTAGCTTCCATTGGTGTTTCACTAGGTTTTAATCTAAGCACTCCTGTCTCATGGAGGAGGTCAAGTGTAGACTTCCATTGGGATACATTAATCCCTTTCTTGGTTCTTGCCACTTCCATGCCTAGGAAATACCTCATTTGGCCGAGGTCTTTGACTTGAAATTCTACAGCCAATGCCTTTTTTAGCTGATCCACTATCTTATCATCATTTCTTGTGATCACAATATCATCAACTAAACAATAAGTACAATCACCAACCTTTTGTTGTGCTTTACAAATAGTGCGTGGTCTCCTTGTCCTTAAAGATATCCTAGTGGCTTTAGGACCTTTGCAAATCTGTCAAACCAGGCCCTGGGTGATTGTTTTAGTCCATATAGCGACTTTCTGAGCTTGCAGACTTCAGTGGCAGTTTCTATTCCTCCCACACCCTCGGGAATCTCCATGTAGACTTCATCCTCTAGATCTCTAGTGAGAAAGACATTTTTTATGGCTAGTTGATGTAGAGGCCAATTAGAGTTGGCTACAATAGACAATAGAACCTTGATTGTATTGAATTTGGCTACGGGGGCAAAAATCTCCTCATAATCAATCTCGTAGGTTTGAGTGTATCCCTTTGCAATGAGCCTTACTTTATATTTGTTGAGGCTACCATCAGGGTTGAACTTTAGAGTGAAGACCCATTTGCAACCTACCACTTTTTTTCCTGGAGGTAGTGTGGTGATGTCCCATGTTCTATTCTCTTTTAGGGCCTTGATCTCCTCTTCCACTACCTTTCTCCAATTTGGATTAGCCATGGCCTGTTGGAAGTTGTTTGATATCTTTACCTAAGCACTATTAGCAACAAAATTTTGCATTCTAGCAGAAAGGTTACCATATGACATAATCTTTGTATAGAATGTTGGGTATAAGATCTTACTCCTTTTCTTAAAGCAATGGGCTATCTCAAGTCTTCAGGATCCAATTCCGTGTTGGATTCATGGTCTTGCCTCGGAGTGGGTGAGTTTTCTATTTCATTTTATTTTCATAGTTGTTTTCAATATTAGACTTGTCTATTTCTTGATTTTCGATGTTCGCAAGGTTGTTGGGATTGTTGTTGGGTCTGGTTGGAGAGGTTTTAGATCTGGGTGCAAGTATTTTGTTATTCATTGAGTTTTTTGGTTCCTGATGTGGGTTTTTTGGTATGGGTATAGTTTCAGGTTTGTTTAGTGGGTTTTCTGGTGGAGCGAGTGTAATTTCATACCTGTTTTGCAGATGTTTATGTGGCGTGAGGGTAGTTTCAGCTTCAGGTGTGAGCTGAGTGTTGCTAGTTTCCTGAATTAGCCATTCTACATTTCCATAATTCTCCCCCTAAATGGGTAATTTAGGGTAATATGATTCTTCTTCATAGAAAACAACACTCTTGGTGATGTAAACATTTTTAGTGGTTAGAGAATAGCACTTATATCCCTTTTGTGTTGGAGAGTACCCAAAGAAAATGCACTTTTCTGCTCGACTCAAGTTTTCTTGCATTTTTATAAACAAATACTGTAACCCCAAAAACTTTAGGTGGTAGATTATTAACCAGAGGGGAGTTTCGACAGTTTACTAGTAATTTCTGGATAGGGGTTTTGAAATTCAGTACCTTGAGGGTACTCTATTCACAAGATATGTTGTTGTCAGCATTGCATCTCCCCAAAAAAAGCTTGCTACATTTTTCTCAATCATTATTACACAGGTCACTTCCAACAAGTGTTTATTCTTTCTTTCTGGTACCCCATTTTGTTGGGGACTGTAAATGCAGGATGTTTGATGATGTAGCCCTTGTTGATCAAGAAAATTTTTGAAGGACCCACTCATATATTTTTTTGCATTATCACTATGCAAAACTTTGATTGTGGTTTGAAATTAATTTTTTACAAACATAAAAACCCTTTTGAAAGTTTCAGAAACTTCATATTTTTCTTTCAGTAGGAAAACCCAAGTCATTCGCATGTGATCATCGATAAAATTAATAAACCAATGTGTGTTAGAGAGATTTTTAACCTTTCCAAGCCCCCAAATGTCGTTATGAATGAGAGTAAAGGGTGCAATAGGCTTGTAAGGTTGTTTGGGTAGGTGGGTCTAGTTTGTTTAGCATATTGACATGTATCACATCTTAGGAAATCTAGAGCGCTTATTGAAAAGTTCTAGAGACAAATGTTTCATGTAATTGAAGCTAGAGTGACCTAACCTATGGTGCCACAATAGATATCGTTGCTATGAGTATAGTAGTTAACCATTGCTTGTCTTATTTCCTTATTGTTCATGCTAAAATAGTAGAAGCCATCCCACTCTTTAGCCTTGCCAATCGTCTTCCCCGAAACTAGATCCTGAAATACACATTCCGTGTCATTGAATAAGATATGGCACTACTAGCTTTTAGCTAGTTTGCTTACAAAAATCAGACTGCATGTTAATTCTAGTACATAAAATACATTATGTATAATAAGATGCTCAAATAGTTCAATAGTTCCAAGCCCACATACTTGAGTAGTGATTCCATTTGCTACTCTTACTTTTAAATTTTCAAGACACTATTTAAGAGTTTTAAAAAGAGACTTATTACCAGTCATGTGGTCCGAAGTTCCAGAATCCACAATCCAAATATAATCACTAGTCACCATAGTATTAAGTGCAATTAAAGAGTTACCTAGCTTTACTAGATTGGTGGTAAGGAGACTGGTCTATTTTTCTAGAATTCACCTAAGCATTTGGATTTCCTCTAGGCTCGATTTTTCTCCCTCCTCTTTCTTTTCTGCATAGTAGCCTTTCTTTTTGTTCTTTGTTTATTGTCCAGGTTAGGTGGCTTTCCATGGAGCTTCCAACAAATGTCTTTGGTAAGACCCTTTTTGTGACAATGATCACACCGTTTTTCTATCTTTCTTTTTTGTTTAGTTGAGTTAGTTTCCCTTGTGGCTAGTGCAGAAGTCTCAATCGTGTAGTTGGTGTTTGTGTGAGTTGCTTTCTGCTCTCCTCACATTTGACCATGTTAAATGTTTTGAATAGAGAAGGAAGAGGCTTGAGGCCCATAATTCCGCCCTTAACATCCTCAAAGATATCGGTTAATCCCAACAGAAATTTATAAGTTCTTTCTATTTCAATAAGCTGTCTATAATATTGAGCATCCTGAAGACATTTCCAAGAATGTACCTCAAATAGATCCAGTTGTTGCCAGATTCTCATGAGAGTACTATAACACTGGGTGACAGTCATGGTACCTTGTTTAAGCTCCCTCAGCTGTTTCTTTAGTTGGTAGAGTGCAGCTTTGTTGTCAACCAAGGAGTAGGTTCATTTGGCAACATCCCATGTCTCCTTCGCTGTCCTAGCAAGTAGATATCCCTCATTGATTTCAAGTGTCATAGAGTTATATAACCAGGCCACTGGTTGTTTTCGGCGAACCATGTGTCAAATGTTGGGTCATCAGGTAGTGGCTGTTGTGCTTGACCGTTAATATATTTCCCTTTCTTCATCCTCTTAGGTACATTAGGACACTTTGTGACCATTGGAAATAATTGCCCCCATTCAGCTTAAGGGCTATCACCATTTGTTGATTTTCTACTGCAAAGGTGAACTCCAGCGCCATTGTGGAGCCAGTGGAGGCACCGGTTGCGGCAAAAGATGATGAATCCAGAGTGGCAGAGGTACTCAACTCACTAGATGGAGTAGAATCAGTCATCAGGGCTGACGGAATCGAGCCCTGGCTTGATCAATTTTGTGGCAGAGTTCCAAACAAGGGAGGGAAACCTTTGCCGTTCATTCTTTTCTCCATTGCTTTGATACCAAATTGAGATGATGATTCAAAAAATTTTCTGTATTATTCCATAGTAGAACTGGTACATAAATAGGATTAGATTTCCTCACAGCATATTTGGAAATCTGATTACATTGAATAGAGTTCATGACAGGGAATCCCCATGATTAGGTATCGTGATTCTAGGTGATTTAGAAAAGGAAATTTACAGATTTAAGGGATATGATTCTAACGGCTAGTACTAGGGATTCGATTCTAACACCATGATGCATGCTATACAAAATAAAAGTGATCAATTGTCTCAATCCTTAACAGAAGTGTTCCAGACTTCTATTTAAGAAGATCAACATCATGATGGATGGTGACCCAGGTTGTTGAACTCCTCATCCAGAACTTATAGCATTGGAGCTATGTCATGGATGAGAAACTAAATTGCTACAGCATAAGACTTGAAACTCATAATACCAAGGTACCACTATCACCCAAAGATCCATATTTCAGATTTATAAATGCTTTATATAACAAAACAAAAAATCATTCGCAAGCCCAGTTACATTTATGTTTGACCAAAATATAAATTTCACAATCGCAAACAAAACTTTATTTTCCCCCAACAAAACTAGATAAATTACGCCCGGAACGTCATTCAAGTTAAAAGTTTGCCTGCATGGTCGTTCGTCTCAGGACAGAAGATGAAGCCTTCTCTGTAGTTCTAACATCATACCGACGAAACATTATGTTTCGTCTTTCACAACTAATAGTACCATCTTCTACAACTTGAAGCCACCTAAAGGAGAGAGAGGCATCTGCACGCTATCTCCAGATAAATACCTTGAAATTTTAGAATACGTTGAAGGTCTCCAAAGAGAAGTCAAGGGGATATTCCTTTAAAAATTAACAAGAAAGATAACTTCCTTTGAGTCGTTGTTATAACTTCAATTAGCGCACGTATTAAAACATATGCTGCAATTCGTTCTTTCTAGACTAATTTCTTTTTCCCCCTTTCTTTCCCAAGATGATTGACTAATCATGAGTAAGAGGAGTTTCCTCGTCCATGCAAATGGGAAAAATAATAAACTGAAAATACATCAACTTCTAAGCGGATAAGTAAGCTTATAAAGCAGAGAGAAATCCTAACTCAGTTACTGACACCAAATTAGCACAGCTCGGCTATATGAGGAGGGAGATTTGACGCAAATGATAAAGCTTTACCCTAATTCTACACACGCAGGGCGCCGCCTGAGTTCCCAAGCGCCATTCCGCGGGATACCGATGAATTATCCAGAGATCGAACTCTAGATCTTCATCACATGCATTTCTGACACGCGGGGAGTTGAAAGATTGCTTCTTTTCCCTGTTCCTTGGTGAATATTACCATTTGAGCAAGGTGGACGAATATTATTGTTATTATTATTATTATTCAAACCAAAAACAATAAAGTGGCCGAATAAGGCCGGGAAGCCACGTGTTGAAAAGGGAAATGCCTCGTACGTTGGGGTTTCTGATAAGTTTGATTCCGGAAATGGGCTTTTGTCCTCTAATGTTACGCAATGTTCACTTTCCGTTCGTGCCCCTCGCCCGTCCTACCCTGATACACACACACATATATAGATATATGGTAAGACTAGCAATGTTGAAATATGCCAAACCAGCTTTAGTTTTTCAAAGTTCGAGTGCTTGCTGGTCAAAAAAAAAAGTTCCAGTGCTTAATTTTATCCAAGAAGTTGAGTGTCTTGTACTCAAAATGTTTATGTGTAATCACACGAGTGTGTGGCAAAGAGGAAGACGATTGTGACCTATACAACTTCCAAACGCAGCCTCGGTTTCATTAGCTATCTAACTTTAAACAAACACTAGTTATTTATCACATCCCATACCTAAGCTTCCATCAGCGGGCAAATCGAAGAAAAGAAAAGAAAAGAAGGCGTTTTTAAGTTTTATTCGTTCTGAAGAAAGCATATCCTCTACTCTGACTTTAAAATGAATGGTCCGGTTGAGGAAAAGTAAAAAAAAAAAAAAAAGTGATGGGCCCTTCTCCGTGGGGTCGGCACGATAAGCTGACGATCGCTTTTGATATTGGATGCTTGGATTATGAGGCGCCAAATTAAAGCCAAGTATTTAAACGATGGCTTTTCCTGGTCCACCCATTTTCTTGCGGAAAAAATACCTCTTTTTATTTCTTGAATTTACCAAGACGAGGCTTCTTAAATTCAGAAAATGTTGAGATGGGATCTTTACCCGCGCTCTTTGTTCTCCACGCCCTGCCATTGAAATGCACCTCCTTTCTGGTTTTTGAATTGCGATATACCATTTACCCCCATCCTGACTTCACTTTGGAGTAGACCAGAGCAACAGAACTCAGAATCTTCATAAATCGGTTTCGCAATGCGGTTTCAGCTTCAACCACAATGCTCAAGCTTTTCAAATCCTCTCGCCCATCAATTCGGGCTCATCCCTGTTTCATTGCTTCCTCTATCTATCGACTGTGAGTTTGAGTTCGCTACAATTGTGGTTCCGACTATTTCATCTTTACTATTTCTGTCTTCCTAATTGTTCTCAGTTTTACTGCATATAACTTGTTTGCTTTATCGAATTCTTATTTCAGTTTCCCAATGGAGTGGATTCAAGAGGGCGCATTTGAGACTGAGAAGGAATCAGAGGATGATAATTTCGGCTGTGAACGAGCAGAGCCCGAGCATCGGTTCTGGGAGGAAAAGGTCTTCCCTCTTATTTTAATTAGTTTAATTTTAAGGATCGTCAGGGCAAGTTGTTTGGCTGTCTAAAATATCTTTAAAATATCTTCATATTCTTAGTCATTCATTACATGAGCACAAATTTTCCCTTTCTACGTACCGCATAGAAAATGATCAAGGTACTGATATAAGTAGATGTCTTTGCTTCATCCTTAAGCACTTGTCACTTGAGATTTGAGAATTCCCTTCCAGGCGTTCTGTGGTCATATAACGACTGTTTTACTTTTAAGTTCCTGCAGAAAAGTTGTGGAACACATTTGCCTGCTCAAAGCAAAGCAAGATTTATCCGATGAGGAAGAGAGGGATATGCTCGATTATTTGTATACAACACAGTATCAAATGGGTGGTGTTGTAGCAATTTCGTTGGGTAAGTCCACGGTAGATGGTTAAGCAGAGATGCATTGCTTATAACAAGCAGTGCTCAAACTTCTAAAAGATCTAGTGGCATTTCTTCTTCTTTCTCTTTTCTATATGTGAAGAGAATTATATTTTCACGTCTAAATGTGTGATGATCTGTCATTACTATAGGACGCATCTCTGCTTCAAATCCAGAGAACTATACGCATGGCCTTTATATGCGCTTTCAACGGAGAGAAAACCTTGAGAAATTTTACGAGAATCCCTTTTACCTGAAGGTTCTGAAGGAGCACGTATTAACTTACTGCCATGTATGCACCAACATGTAAACACCGATTCTCTGTTTCTTTTCCCATTTTTCTTATACATGTCGAACGAACCTTGCTGTGAAGTTTGAACTTCTACCAATATTTAAACCTCAGTTTCTTTCTATTTCAGGGATTAATGAATGTGGATTATGAGTCCGAAGTGGAAGATGAGATGCTTTCTATATTTCGGAAAGGCGAGGTAGGACGAAAGGCATAGAGCATTTATTGCTACTGGTTGTGAATTCATCAGCAAACTCTCTGCGTGTGCGCGCACTGTGCATATTTCTATTTGGATTGCACTGCTTCTGGTTCTAACAACTTTTTGGGTGATCCAAATGAATGTTGTGTGTAGGAGTTCAACTATGGAGTGGAATTTGTGATTCTGATTTCATTTCTTGATGGAGTACCTGCTGAAAAAGTGGAAGACGCATTAACTTCCCTGGCTTTGTTGACGTCAGGATCCCCTTCCTTGATAGTCCAATCAACTCAAGGTATGTACTTTTGCCAAGTTGCCAAAATTGTTGCTTTGTTATATGACTCAAGTGTGTGCTTGGGCTCAGAGGCTCAGCATAAGTCCAATTTGTATACTGAAAGGTTGGGTGAAGGAAATTCCTTCTCAAGAGGTTTTCAATTTATGAGTGAATTCTTCTCGTTGTTGCATTGCTAGGTTCAAATTTTACTCCAAGCTCCAAGGATTATACGCATGGAGCAGTGATACGATTCCGATCAGGTGATCTCCATTGTATGATCTCTATCATTCTTTATTCTCTTTCGCATTGGTCGTGCTGACTGGTTCATGGTGACCTGTTTTACAGTTGAGGCTTTCGAGATGTTTACGAGCAGCAAAGAGTACAAAGATGTAAGAATCCTAATTTATTGCATTCTTGAACTTTTAGATGATTTTTTTTTTCCAGAAATCGTTTTTGGTGTATAATAGAGTTCTGAATTTTGTTTGGGTTTTGGCTATTATTTCTTTCCTGGTATAGCATGAAATTCTAACTTTTCCGTCATTTTGAAATCTAGAATTTTCTCCTTGACCCTCTTTCCGACTTCCTTTTTAAAAAATGTACTTTTGCATTGAAATTAGCTTGTTGAAGCTAAGTCATAATTTATCGAACTGAAATAATCAGTCTTTGCAAGTTTATCGATGTCATGAAGAATCTAAACGATGTTTCGATTTGCAAAATAGATGTGGCTGTATAAGTTCCAGCCTATCACCCAGAAAGCATTATCTCTTCATTACTCTGTTGATCCAGTGGGGACTGAGATTATGTAGCAAGGATTCGGTAAGTCAGTACTATTTACTTACCAAGGCAACTGTTAAGGTAAGGTGATTATTTCTTCTTCTTTTTTCATATTGAATGCTGGCAGATTTCTTGACAAGAGATGCGACTTGGGTTTTCCTACCTGATGAGAATACGGACGCAGGTTATTGTCTGCCTTTTTACACGCACTCACATGTCCTTTTGTGGAGAACTATGGGAAAATAGCCATTCCTTTCTGCAACATTCTGAAGTTTGACTTGGGAAAATTGCCTTTTGCATGCGTGTATAATTGTACATGTGATTCTTATTAATGGATGTCAAATTCATGCCTTATAGGTTCTCTATCAGTGTCCCTATATCTATCGTGTAAATTCTATGTAACGGATATGATGAACATACAATACTAATAGTTTCAGTCAATCTGACAAGAGTAAGCTATTCTGGAGAAGCATAAAGTTTCTTCATTGCTGAGTATTTTTCCATTTTTTTTCTCAACATATTTCTTATTAGCTGACTTCCGCAGTGCTTGATTGCTTCCTGATCCTAGTCTTCTACATAGCTCAACAGAAAGTTTGAGTCAGTATGAATGTGTATGCGACGGACCTGCACACTTTACACTACGAAGGTTCTGTCACAGAGTTGTTCAGAGATATACAAAGGAGCAAAAGAAATAACTACCACCCCACATCATAGCTCTTCAAGATTATTGATGCTCGGCAACTTACAAGAACGGATTTTACTCTCGGACTGTATTTACGTCTTCTGTGGGAGGCAAGAACATTCTGGTCTGCTAGACTAGAAGAAGCCTGCAAAATTTTGTGTAACTTGGTTAGCAGAAAATTGCTAGAAAGCTGATCAATTATGAAGCGGGTTTGGGCCCCCCGGAACATCTCTTAGAGAAACTCCATAAATTGGATGGATTTCATCTCTGCTAGCTTCCTCTTTGGGCTTGGTGAAAAAATGAAAAGAGTTGCTTCTCTGTGTTTGCTTGATTGCTTCGCCTGGGCATCTGCGGGCCACACTGCAACTTGAGAGCTGACTAATTAGTGCGATCATGAACATTACAAGTGAGATCCTTGAATATTGGACTGCCATGGCTGCAGTTCTGTGGGAGAGTGATGACTTAATGGCATACGCCCGGGGGGAGGGTTGTTGAATTTGGTTTGTTCTCATCTGCTGGAGGATCACTGGTTCTTTAATACAAGGTGAGGGAAACTATTGCCAAGATAGAGCCAAAACTAATTAATCTGTTGAAATGACACAACTGCCCATTCATCATCCATGGATTTGCAATCTGACCAGTGACAGGAACATTTAAGGGTGGAGCCATTATGCTTACAATTATTGTTCAGGGCATATGAATCAAGTAAACATGTTGAAATCTCACTCATGGATGATCCAAATAGGACAAATATAATTGAGAGAACACTTGTATATTGCTGCAATAAAATGGAGTGTATGATGGAAGCAGAGATTCTGATTCCGAGGAGAGTCCTCCTTGGTCCATACGGTGGAGGTGGAGTGCCAACTTAATACAGCTTAGGAAAGCACGAGGGCGTTGACTATTGAGTGTAGTATGTTGAATGGGTCTGATTAATTAAGGTTTTGTAATTATTTTGGAAGATTGAGATATGAATTCGCGGACAAGATGACCCCATGTCGCTGTGTCAGAATGACAAGCGATGCTTCCTCTTGATAATGAGGTGCTGCCTCACCACATGTGCCATGGCCCCTAAACTATTCAGGATAAAGTGACACGACTTGCCACTTCGCCATTCCATCAGTTCCTGTACCCATATGGAGAGAGTGTACTGCACAACAAGATAAACTTGGAGACAGAATCTGCCATTGCAAATATGGTGGCGGGATACCGGAAGCCAGATCGTGTTGGAATGTGAATGCAAAGGTAGCACCGCTACCTCCGGTCCTTGGAAGGCGTTTGGCCATTGCTAAAAAATACTTTCTAAAAACACTTTCCACAAATTGAGATAAATTCTTACATATACTTATGTACATCTTAAAATCACTTTTAAAATCATGATTTGGTTCTTATCTAAACACCTCTTAAGTATAAAAATTAACTTGACATTTAATTTAGTTCTAAATATAATGTCTCAATTTACTTTACTTCTTATATTTATTTATTTATTTCTAAAGTAATCTTTGTCAAATAGTAGTTGTAACTAATACATATGATTAGAAAAGATATTTTAGATAAGATAACATCTATTTATTATAAATAATTAACTTAATTAATTTTTTTAATCTACTCAAATTAGTCAATTAACTTTTGTTTTTATTAAGAACCAGAGGTAGTATATTGCCAGCAGAAGAAATGAGGAAACTTGAGATGAAACAGGATCTTTGTGGATAAGGGCTCCGCTGGTGCGTGTTTCAACTGTATTCAATTACGAGGCTTGAAAATTTCCTTGCGATGGAGCATCAGCCGGCAGTGACCCAGAGCACAAGACTTTCCTCTTGTTTGTCACGCCAGTATGTTCAGATCTGAGTCGTAGCAATGAGATTCTTTGTAAGGTGAAGTATGAGTGTACGATGATTCATTGCAATTTTGGAGATCCGGGAAGCAATGTCAGATACCTTCCACGTCATTCAAGGTGACAAGCTCAAGGGTTTTTTATAAGCATGATCATATGATTGGGAAACGGTTTTTTTTTTTTAACTAAATCATATATATCTTTTTATTGGAGGCAATTCTATTTAAGGTACTATCAGGCACTAAATATAAACACCTCTCTTAATAAGAATTTAAATTTTAGTTCACCACGTTATGAGGAACTAATCATTTCTGTTAGACCCAACTTCTGTTGACGGAAAGCGGTTATTTAGACTAGACTAGGTTCATATAGGAAGGGCCTTAATTTAAAAGGTGGGTAAAGTCAAATAAATTAGCACATACGCTGGCCCACTAGCCTCTGAGCATATCGAGTCCGAAATGTCTTAGCTTGCACCCCAACAGGGGGTATCGTAGGGAACAAGGTGGGATCCACTAAAGGAGGCCAAGGTTGGACATGGCCTAGGTGTTCTTGGGCTTACACATAATCGCAATCTCATTGTGGTTCATGTCCCAACCTACCTCCAACACGGATGGCTTACATTCATTTCCTGGTCTCCATCCCCGTCCATTATCTCCCCAAGACATATTTGACAATTAATAAACATGCCAATTCACCATTATGATATATTTATTGAATTCTAAACCAGCGTGACATTCCACAGGAACCCTGACCCTACCATGATCTCAAGCGACACAATTTTTAAAAAACGCAAATCGAATTCAGGCGTATTTCATATTTTCATATAAACACAAGCTTTTGTTGTTCTTGTAAATCAAACATCAGGGAATGGCAAGTCAGATATCGTCCAGAAATTACGGGCTGGTTGCCAAATTTCAGTGGGATGGGTTTCAAGTCAACCAATTGACTAGCGGGAAACAGGGAAGCGCCTACACGTGGAGGAACCTGATTACCAAGTTCTAGTGTTTATGACATAGAACCACCATCTCCATACCAATATTTGGTCTTCAAGAGAACGGTTTTCCATCCGGTTTTATATATAAATTTTAAATAACCGAATTATGTTTAACGAACTAACAATTAAAAATAATAAATAGATCAAAAATATATTTTTGTTTTTCAAATTTGCTCTTATTTATTAAGAGAATTAATGAGAGAAGCAATAAATAAAAAAAATGATAAAAGAAGATATATGAAGGTAATATTAATGACAGAGGGAGTACTAAATACAATGAACTAAAGGCAAAATAAAAAATAATAATAATAAATGTTCAGACAAACTCAAAAATAAAGCTTGTATTTTGTACCAAATCCCTCTTTAAAAGTGGAACTTACATATAGGACCGGAGGAAGTATTTGGTGTTGGGAGTCGACCTTTGACTGCGCAATTTCATGAGGGGTTTTCTCCCTGACACCTTTCCCGTGATCCCCACAATGCTCCCTGTTACTTACTATTAGCTTTACCTATCCACATAGAGCTATCTACGTATTCTGATGCCAGGAATGTCTTTCAATCCCATTTTTAGTGCAGTCTTCCTGAAGAGAGCAGGAGGCCTCTGCAAACCAATTGATTCCGAAAATTGGTTTGCTAGCTCAGCTAGAGTGGTTTTATCCCTCCCGATTTCTCTTATCGAATTATAATAACCAAGCCAGGTATGATAAGCCGATTCTTTGACGTCATTATCAATCTTTGCCATTGAACTTTCTACCTGCAAGTATAAACAACGCATAGATTAAAAACTGCATATTCTAGTTTGAATAACAACTAGAAAGTTCCCTCTCCATGCAGGGGTTACAATTTCGTTTTTCCACGTAACATTTCAATATCCATGCACATGCACTGCATCGAAGCCCAATGGTCAACAAGTTCAAAGTAAATGATACGACATCTAACTTCAAAATCATCCGCAAATAAGTAGAACGAGTCGTGAGAATCGAAGACCTATTCATTCATCATTTTACTCTTTATAGAGAGCGAAACTCCCCCCGGGGGGGGGTAATGAAAACATAGAACGGGAGCCAGAAATGGACCTTAAGCTTTGTCTCAGGATCCACATCAGGTAAAGGGAATCTCGTGAGAGGGAGATCTTTGATTTCATCTAAGAAGTACTCTTCCCACGGAGCAATTAACAGTATGCATTCCCCTTCTTTGCCTTCTCGTCCTGTTCTTCCAACACGATGGATATACTGTTCTCGGTCAGTAGGAATACCCACCTAAATTACACACCGTCTTCAGTTAATAATAGCGTGAAAATAAATAGCTTGATAACTTGGATAACAATAACTTGAACGTTATCCAGGCCAAAAAGTTGAAACATGTGAAATTAATTTGGCTGAGCCTCTCAGAGACATTTTTCCCTTGAAGATAATATGGCATAATTATCATGCAAAAGGAAAAAGAAAACTCACCAAAACCTACAGAAATTCTTGATTCACACAAAACCAGAGCACTTGAGCAAATTTGAGGAATGCAAAATAAAAATAAACACGAGTTTTCAGTTTGGCATCCCGTATCAAGCAAATGACAGAAAACATGCACTGAAGGATTTAACGATACCTGGATGACTAAGCTAACATCAGGATAATTCATTCCGCGAGATGACACATCAGACGAGATAAGAATCAGCTGTTTGGATTCCCTGAACTCATCTGATATGCGAGTTCGATAAAGCTGAGGCTTTCTGGAATGCATCTCCCTAACATTCATTTTCATTTCCCGAAGAAGTTGATACACGAGTGAAGTCACCATCCCAGATATACAGAAAACAATAACCTGAAAGCAACTCCACCTCTCAGGTTACATGGTAAAGCAATTCAAACTCTAGACCTAGAGGAAATTCACCTTATAATCAGGTGCTTGCAAGATATGCTCCTTCAAAATATGGTGCAACATTTGAAAATGAGATTCATGAGGAGCAACAAGATAAGACTGCTTTACCTGTGATAGCAAACCAAAGTGAGTATTTCTACTTTCAAGTTTCAACTAAATGATAATAATGACAATAACACAGGAAGATCTCTATGCCTTCTTCAGCATGAGCGCGAGATAAGATATAATCAAGTTAAAAGAAACATCCCAGAATTGTCAAGCCAGCCAATAAAAACAAGAATTACGAGCACAAAGCCTCTAGGAAAAGCCAAGAGAATATGTTTTGCAATTCCACAGTAGTAACTGTAGCTTACTTTAACAGGAGTTTCCACGCAATTTATCCCCACTGTGTCAATATACGTGTGATCCCTTTTTAAAACAAGTTGAGATATACGTCGGACCTGTGCATTAGTGAAATATAACTTAAATGTAGATTAATACTGCAACAACACAAAATTACTAATAAGAATCAATATTAAATTAAATAGACCAAATATTAACATCATAAAGCAACCTCCTTTGGAATGGTTGCAGAAAATAGCAAAGATTGCCTTTGACGGGGCAAACAATCAACAAGCTTTTCTACACTCTTTCGAAAGCCTAGGTCCAATAAATGATCAGCTTCATCGAGTATAAGCATCTGCAAACCCATCAACCGCAGAGATATTCCAGACTTATACTCAATATGATCCAGCAACCTCCCTGGAGTAGCAACAATGATCTGCAAAATTTCAAATAAGACAGATAAACATAATGGCACACAACACTGATTTTATCAACAAGATTAGCAACATGTAACCACAAGCTATAAAACAAAGAAATTTAAGCAAGCATAACGTAAAACCTGTGATGGATCTGATTCAAGACGTTTCTGGTCATCTTTAAATCGAATACCTCCTATTAGAGTCTGAACTCCAATTCCATCATGGTATTTGAGAAGAACTTTCAATTCTGCAGTGATTTGAATCGCAAGTTCTCTGGTAGGGCAAAGGATCAGAACAAGTATTGGAGGCACACGTTGAGGGGCATTTACACTCATTGCCTTAATAACTGTTTCAATAGCAGGAAGCTGTTTGCATTCAACACCATTGATAAAAAAACTAAACAAAATACCATGCAGCATGTGCAAAGCACATATAAGAACTAGAGTGTACCAAAAATGCCGCACTTTTCCCAGTGCCAGTTTTAGCTTTGACTAGAGCATCCTTGCCTGCATCAGAACAAAATTTAAAACATCATCAAAATTGTTTCCAATAGCCATATCAAGTAGCTTGGAGCAAGTTGATGATAAGAAAATAAAATGATCCAGAGTTGGTCCATAGAGCATGCAAAAGAATCACAAGTCAAGGACTTTTTCTCTTTGCAAGATCTACGGCAACAATAAAAGGAGAGAAATACAATGACCTTCCTTGATATCTTTTAATACTTCCAGGTACCCTCTAGTATCAAATTACGCAAAAACAACCCCTGGAAGTATAACTTCGCTTGTACCTTATGCTACATAGAGGAGGTCATGTCCCAAAAAACTTCTGCTACAGGTGTTAGGCTAGATGTTGGGGGAGATCTTTGTATAATCTCAAACTAGGGGGAGTTAGGACGTAGGTCACACCAAACATCAGTTGAAGTCAATGCAGTTTTCTCCGATAATAATATTTTAGTTAATAAATGACAAATCAAAGTTTGATTTCAAAAAACAAAACAAAAAATCACTAAAAGCCATATCTACAAATCAATGATCAATAAGTAAAATAGAAAATTATTAATAATAATATTTCAATCTGAATAAAATTTGACAAGGCTTAGAGCTCAATATGTTCATGAGACCTGACACCTTAACTTTGTCTTTCAGGCACTGAAGATAATTCAGGATGCTGAGCCATAGTTGCAGACAAGATTAATAAAAGCACGTAAATCATACACCTCAAGATGGGGCTGATTTGTGGTAATCTAATCCACAATCAATTGAAATCTATAGTGCAACAAAAGGCAACCTACCCTCAAGGCAAACGGAAAGGCTAGCCTCTTGAACTCGTGTCATGCGAATATAACCAGCTGAAGAAAGTGCCTTGATTGTCAGTGGCGATATGTCACACTCATCAAATCTATTAAAAAAGTTAAAACCAAGACATAAAACATTAGTCAATGCAGTTACATAAAGCAACCAAGCATTCATTTGCCTCTATATACTTATCAAAATTTTACATGGTATAATTTATTGATAATTTTCAATACTCAGTTTCTTAGTAACCCGAAGTAAGAAAACCAAATCATTTAATCTGGAAGTTCAGTGATATGACTGTGAAAGCACACAAGTTCATATCCAGCTCGCATGGTGAATAGTTGGGAGAAAAGGATTGTCACAACTTGGGCTTGTTTTACCCAACACAAACATCGCAAATCATAAAACCAACAGACACGAAATGGGGGAAAACAAATAATTTGAATACCTTTTCTGACTAAGTAACGAATCTTCCTCACTTTTCTGCTGGTCATTCTGGGACATCTTCCTCTTATTTAGTTCATACCTGATCAATTCAACCTGTTCCGAAAGGTCACTCTCCTCGTCATAAGACTTCGGGAGGACCTCCTCTTCGTCTTTACGTCATACTTCCCCAAAGAAGCACTACTACCTATCTTATTCACGCCCCTGACGATCCCTGAACCGTCTGAATCCATGTCCGATTCACTCTCGCCGGAAGAACTGTCATCTCTCCATAACTTTCGCTGCCTCTTCGGGATATTTTGCTTCTTGTTTATATACTCACCCGCATTTGCATTAATCAGGGTTTTCTGACTACTAAATGAATTTCTGACTATGGGTCTTGCAGGGTTTCTCTTCAAACCAAAATCAGAATCTTCCTCCTCTGACGAGCTCTCATTCCTCTGAAACCTCCTCCAATTTTGCGTTGAGTAACCCCTGCTCTGAGTAAAATTACAACTCGTATTCGTCAGATAGTCCTTTTGGCGATCAGAAAACATGTGACGGCCTTCCGGTACCAGTTTCCTCGGATCAACCGGCGACGCGATTGATCCTCGCCGTCTGCTTGATCCTGGAAATTCTCTGAGACGCGGAGGCGGAGGCTTCAACGGACCGTCATTTCCGTTCCAGAGATCTTCAGCTCCTTCCTTCATAAATCGATTGGCCAAGGCCTTAATATGGTCCTCCGGGGCCATAGGGTTGTGAGTGGCGCTTGAGGTGTCGGGTTTTCCCGCGAGTTTGGCACGGATATGGGAGCGAATGCGAGCCTGGTAAAGCTGCTTTTCTTGTTCGAGAAGCCTTCTCTCTTTATCCCTGGCTCGCTTCTCGTGCATGCGCTTCCACTTCCACTTGTTGACGCCGCCCGGGAAAGTCCGAGGACCCCCACCCATGTTTCGGACCAAGATGAAGTTGCAGAGGATTTTCGACAATGCCCTGGATCGTTCTGCTACGACTGACGAGTACATCGTTTCGGAGGGGACACAGTGTCAATCCGCGAAGAAGGGTTTAGGGTTTATGCTGGCGCCAAGAGGAAAATCAGCACTACTGACAATTCAACTGCCATCTTTCAGGGGGAAAAACCAATACGGATTATATTGCTTTTATCACTTCTATTCTCATAAGCTCCACTGAAAAAAAAAAGAACCAAACTAATTGCATTTTAATATGAGTTGTTAATTGCCATTCAATGCATTTAATGTTTTGTATTCATTTTAAGATTGTACTTTTTTTTTGCACAGGGTACAATATTAATATTAATATCACTTCGGGTCTTTAATATAAGATCATTTGACTTTTACTTTAATCTAACTGTAAAATTTCAATCCATTTTATCATTATATTTATCTTTTTTTTTAAATAATCATTCTAATAATAATAGTTCTAACCAATAAACTTGATTAGTAAGAATATTTTAAGAAAAATAACATATATTTATTATAAATAATTACCTTAATTTATTTTTTAATTATTAAATTAATTAATTAGTTTATATTATATGAATAACTATTTAGTTTATCTGGTACGGTCTGAACTTTTTTTTGGGTGCAAGGTCTGAACTTGCAGCCCAAAGGGAAGGGAAGAGGAGAAACAATGGGAATTCCGTTGCAATGTTTGGTTGCACACAAGGAAAAGGAACCTCCCGAAAATATAAAACAATTGGATGTCAAAATCTGTCTGGCATGCTTATATACCCATACATATACATTTCTCATGTAATGATAGAGAAGTTAGGTGTGGCAATGATTTAGTACCGGTTTGAAATAACTTACAAATAGCTTTTTAATAATAATTTATAAAATACGAGATAAGTATATGAAAAAAATTTCATCATAACTTATGTAAAATATATTTATTAGTGCTTTTGAATGTCATTCCAAATAAACCCATATTATTTATTTGCAAGAATTTTTTACTAAAACATAAGTATCATCCTATGAAAGTAATTCTATTCGAGGTACTGTTGGGCACTAAATGTTAGTATATCTTCCAACAAGGATTCAAATCTTAGTTGTGAAGGATTGCCTTTTCCGCTAGACTCAATCTTTTTAGTATTTTTTAATTTATGATCCGTTACAATGTCTAACCATGCAAATTTATTCAGGCCCAAAAAAAAAAGCCCGCGCAAATTTCTTTGATCAATCTATCAATTTAAAAAATATATCAAAGCAACCCTATTACTAAAAAGGATGGTGGAAGATGATAGGAGCAGTATTTTGTAAAAAGAAGTTTGTAAATATGGTTGATGCTTTGTTTATTTTAAAAAAAAAAAGAGTAAATTTTTTATTATCGTATAATTTCATTTCGTGTAAATTAAGGGGAAAAAACGCAGAAAAAAAAGTGGACTGCAGTAATTAAGTGAGCCACTCTCTTGTTAGTAAAGAATAGCCATATCAAGAGTAGCAAACACTTTGTAAAAAGCAAGCAGAAGACAGCTTAAACACAAATCGGTAACTTTATTTGATGGTATTCATAAGCTTTATTACAAACACTTGAAGTAACCAGAACAACCGCAAACAAATTTTATTATTATTTTTATTTTTTTTACAGTACGCAGTAAGAAACGAAAGACTTTGAAGCAAATTCAAAATATGCAAGAAGCAAAGCAAGGCAAGACCAAAGAGTAAGGTGGATGAAACAGGTCAGGCACTAAAGCACGCAAGAAATTTCTTGGAGTATAGCCACTGGCACGAAACTTGGAAGCCGTTTCTTCAACCTTGAGGCACTCTTCCTTTCTTTGAGCTTCAACCACTGCTCTCTTCTCCTGTGCTAAATGGTGAATCTCTGCTATTTTATTCTTCTTCTTTTCCACATACTCTGCCTTCTTCTTCTCCAGTTTTTCCTAACATTCCAAACGAGTTTCAGTCAACTAATTTACCTCATCAAAATATTACTAATCTAGATAATCCAATAAATTTAGAGGGAATCACCTCAATTATCTTGAGCTGTGCTTCCACTGATGCTTTCTTGCGTTCCTCCCACAGTCCAACAGCTGAATGTTTCTTGTATGCCCTGTTTCAGAATTTTAGTTTCATCAACTACAACCTTCAATATGGTGAAAAGTAATAAGAGGAATTCTCAATGCGCCCATGATTGTTAGAACCAAGAACTGTATTTAGCAGTAAGAAATGGAATCAATTTAACTTCAACCCACTGTCAAAATGACAAAGAAAAATGTTCTTGTTCAAGAAGCTAAGCAAGAAATTTTGATGCTTTAAGCTTCGGATATGGTTATTAAATAAAGAAATTGTGATTTCTGTGATAGTCAAGGCATTACTGTATCATTTATTGTCGAATATTTGTTTAATAAAAACATCATCAAGCTGCGTAGGCTCATAAAAAGGAAGTCTCAATTTGTCATTATGATTAGCAAAATCATATAAGTTCCCATCTTACTTGTTATCCGCCTTTGACTTCTCACTTTCTTCCCATGCTTTGATCAAGGCCAATCTCTTCTCTGTCTCAACTCTTGCAAGCACAGAATCTAAAAATGTAACAATTAGGAAGCTACCTACCTCGTAAAATCACAACGATTGTACAATCTTTTCTAAAAAAAAACAACCTTTATCGACTGAATCTTTTGAATCGTTCTTGGCAGGAGGATCTGCAGCCTCTGTATAAAAATTAAAGCAAATCAAATATATGACAGTAGCATAAAAAAGGAGGCCAACTACAGAAACAAACTGAAACAGTAAGCTAATTTAACCTAAACAAAGAGCAACGAGCTAGTGAATTCATCCAAGTCGAAAAACGAAAAATTCCCTTCATTGTACTAACAAAAATAATCAGCTTTCCCTAAAAACCACAGCCCTTCAGGATCAAAAAGCAATAAACACGTAATAAAATGAATTTATAGAGAAAATAATAGGCAAATTAGAAAGTGTGAAAGGAGAGGTTCTGCACAACAGAGCAAACCCTGATTCTTAAAAAAATACTAGCCAGAACATCCGCCAAATATAGAAAGAGGCAAAGTGAAATGAATCAAGAAGCAACTCGGCTATGATCAAAGAAACAGAGTAAAAGGAATTAATCGTGCATATAATTAATTATTGCTGAGAAACAGAGGAATTTGGAAAAGACCTACTTTGAACAGCAGAAGGAGGAGGAGCTTGAGCGACGCCGTTTGGAGGGTCTTCCTTGGGGGAATCGCTCTCTTTAACAGTGGAAGCAGAAGGTGGTGAAGAGTCAACAGCCTCAGACAGAGTCTGAGGTTTTGGTTGTGGTTGTGCTTGGGGTTTGTTAGCTTCTTCTTCAGCCATGACTGTGATATTAGCAGGAGCCCAAAAGCTTCTTCTTCAGCCATGACTGTGATATTTAGCAGAGAGCCAAAAAGAGTTCTTCTCTCTGAATGAATATCGGACATGGATGTTCTGTTGTGCTCTGTTCTGTGCTTTATGCGCACAAAGTATGCTGCTTTGGTGGTTGAAACCTATGACCCTACCACCCCTTTGTTTCTTTCTTTTTTTCGTTTTTTCCGTTACTTTCGTCGTTTTCTTTCTCCTTCCTTCTTTATTT